>NW_007728140.1:212328-274854 GCF_000696425.1 Galeopterus variegatus | reverse complement strand
TGGGATCCGAACCCTCGGGCGGGAGCGCCGCCGCGCTTCCCAAGCGGTGCACTTATCCAGTGCGCCACCGGGCTGGCCCCAAAATGAAGACTATTTTCCCAGAAACATCCACTGATACTCTAATGTTTGATATATTAGCATTTTGTCATGGCCAATGCATGAATCAATCACAAGCAAGAGGAGTGTAATAATTATGATTAGCTGGTCTAATCAAGACTCATTACATGAGGTGAGAGAGGAGCCTGTGGAGTAATGGAGATAATGTTGGTGTGTTTAGAAAAACGAGAAGGCATATTTTTCAGTAGAAAACCAAGAGTAGCTATTACCTGTACTTTCTATTAAGCTTCTCTCTCACTCTTACAATATCCTCATTATCTATTATTCCCATTCAGGACTACAAAAAATCCTGCAAGCAAACAAAATCTTCTATAAAAAGACAAGGAGAAATAAGGTTACAAACAATTATACATTGATTTTTCTATGTCATATATGTATATATGGCATGGAAAATATCATATTGTCACAGTTTATATATACTGCCGTTTTTAACAGCAGATTGTTCATCTTTACTCTAAAATGAGTAGACTCCCAAAAGATCATGTTTACTGATTGAGTAGCACTTAATTTTGTGATTATCAAAGTTATTAACCACCTGTATATTTTCCTGTGTGTTCTTTAACTATTTTTCTTTTAGTTTGCTTTTTTTATTAATGCAAGACCTCTAACATATAAAGATATCTAAAGATAATCATTTTTAAATCATATGTATTGTGACTATTTTCTAAGAGTTGATTTTCAATTTTCTTATATTTGTATTTTTTCATGTAGAAAGGATTGCAAGTTTCATGTATTCATATTCATCAAGTTTTCCTTTTAGAGCCCATCTTCTGTGTTATTCTTAAAATGCAGTCCCTATCCTAGGATTATATATGGTTTCTTTGTCTATCTTTTTTACCCATAGCATACTTTAAAAGCATTGGACTGGAGTGAGTTTGCCTAGGTTCAAATCCCAGTCTGCCACATATTAGGTGTGCTACTTTCAGAAATTTAATTAACTCTTTGTGACAATACCTATAATTCACTTAGAACCCAAATACTTGGCTATTCCTCTAGTATTGTTATTATGTGCTTTCACAGTTGAAGTTTCAAGCCATTGAATTGAAATTGATACACAATACAATGTGAGGAGTTAACTTTATATTTTCAAATAATTAGTAGTTGTTGCAAAGTCATTTAAGCTAAATTATAATTCTTTTTCTGCTGATTTGAAATGTGATCTTTATCTTAACTACATTCCCTAACAGATTTGTGTGTTCCTGAGCTTTCTATTTTGTCACATTTCCTTGTATTTCCTGCAGTTTTAACTTTATTTTAATACTATGTTTCTTGGCCCAAGAAATTCTTAAGCCTGATATGGACTTTATTTTTAAAGCTCCTTTCCCTCTTCCTTTCATTAAAAAGGTTGGCCTTGGCATCAACATTTTCTAATGTTGACAATACAATTTATATTTTCTTATCGTTGGCATCTTCCTAGAATGTCTTTGTTCTCACTTTAGTTTTTACTTTCTATACGTCTGAAAGATTTTGTTTTAGTTAAATTTATTACACACAGCCAAAAGTTGGGTTTTGGGGTTTGACCCAACCTGTTTATTTTAAATAAATATATGCATATGTCACATTTGCATATATTGAAGTGTTTTCTTGTGATTTCTTTTCTTATATATCATGTTTTCTGTTTCTAATCCTTTATTTTCTCTTATTTAATAAATTAAAATTTTTGTTTTGTTTTCTGTGTGTTTGTATGTGGTTTTTTATTCTTTATTTATTTTTTATTGGTTATGAATATTCATGAGATACAAAGCTGATTGTCCCCCCTTGTGCCCTAGATGTGAAGGCCCGATCCATACTGGCAGCGTGCCCATTGCCACAAATTGCGATATAGATAGCGTGATACTTTGGATGGTTCCTTGTCTCATTTCAGTTCTACTGGCTAACTCACTAACTTTAGGTAATATGCTTAAAATCCTATTTTTTAATTCAGCAACTCTTGTAATAACTGTCGTCAAATCTTTACTATAAATGATGGGATATGAGCACTGGGACTTTCACCCCACTCCTAGCCGTGAACAGCAACCAGCAGAGCAGAGCCACAGTACAGTGTCTCTAATTAGTAAAATAATTACCCTCTTCATCCTCAACACTTTTTCCTCAGTGAGGGAGACTGACGCAAGACCGAGCTTAAAGATGAGTTGTTGCATCTCTGATCATCGCTGGGATTCTTAGAATTACTTTAGAGGGGAATTTCTGCAGGAAGGCAGGCAGAGTACTGAGATTTGATCATCGTATTCACCAGCTTACATAGCGCCACTTCTCTAAGCAGCAGCTTCAGTTTGGCTAGCAACCCACCACTGCAGAACTGGAGCTTTGCTGAGAGTTCCTTGTCACTTCGTTCCCAGGCGGCCATTTCTCTTACATGAGCAAATCATTAGTTGTCCAGTCTTTCCCTCCATCTGATCATATCTACACTTAATTTTGCTGAAGTTCTTTCAGTCCTCTGACAAGCAAATCAAACCATTACTTTTTCCCCAGAATTTACATCCTCTTACTGTTTCCAACTTTTTTGAGGATTTTCAATGAGGATTTGGGAGCAGGTGAAATTAAACATATTCATTTAATTTACCATCTAGACCCCATACACTATTTTATAAACATTATAATAACAGTGATAAAGCCCTTTAAGATCATGGTTCTAGTTCAGGATATCACCTAGTGGGTAGATTGCTTTTGTGAAAATTAGATAAAGTGCCTCCTCTGGACCGTGTATTAGGAAGAGTCGCCTGTCTTCCACCTCGCCCCATCCTCTACCAGCCTGCCAGACACACTAGAAGAGCAGCCTATGAGCATGACCCTTAGAGAAAACAGAGTACCTGTGGAAAGAAAGGGGGTGCTGCTTCCACAGACAAAAGCAGGACTTGGGCTGGATTTCAGCCTCCACCTGCTCCTCATCAGGGCCTCTCTGTGTAGAGCAGAAATAAAGGTACCAAGAAGGCTGCCAAGCTCCTTTTGGCTCAGTTTTGTAGCTCAGGATATAATGTGCTGAGCAGTGTCTTGGCTTATACCTAAAGGCTCAGTTTTATACCTAGACAGCATATTGGCGTGAAACTCCAGCAGGGTTCACATCTCCTTACTCATTTACTGTTCAACTATGCCGTGTGAACACAAAGAGTGGAAGACTTAATCAATTGCATCTGAGAGTAAATTGATTTTCCTTGTTGTTACAATTCCCTGTATCTTTGTCCAAGGTGGTGATTCAGCAGGTGAATGCTCAAGACCCTTCTCTAATTGGCAGGGTGGTTTAAATGAGACACTCTGGGCTACTTTCATGAAGAAAGGGTTTGGGGACAGGAGAAGAAGTTTTATTGGGTGAGAAGAGTCCTGATAGAGGACAAGGACTCATATTGGAACAAATATACCTTGAAAGTGACCTTGAAACAAAGAATTGGGGAAAACAGGTGTAGAGGAAGCAGGGGAGTCGAGAGAGGTGGCAAAGTTATCTCAAATAATTAAAATAGATAGATAGATATTGTCATCAGTCATTAAGAACTAATTATTATAATTTAATGTGTTTTAGAGTTTAACACACTTAGAAGCAAAGCACCATTTGTCAGAAAAAGGTAGACTTTAATTTAGGAAATTATACTTCATAATACAAGATGGAAATTTTTAAAAATGTTTTCTATATTTTTGATTCCTCTCTCTCTCTCTCTCAATTGTATACATACACACACACAAAAAAAATAAGAAGGCACCAAAATAATTATCTCTAAATGCCTTCAATTTTATTAGGCAAATGCTGCTGTTAACAAATAAAGCACTAATACTGTGATGGGTGCTCAGGTACTATTTTACAATTTTATTAGCAAAAGGCCCATACGTGATTGTAAATATATATTTTTTAAATCTATAAAACATTTCTCTTTTAATCTTTTACTTGTTTTAGAATGGCCACATAATCTTATTTCTTTCTCAATACATTCTGTCACCATGGGTGGGATATAGGAGAGGAAAGCTATAGGACTTTAAAAATAGCACCTGTCCTTATGACTTTTATTACACCCTCAGAGAAATGAAACACCTTTAAATATGTTATAGAACCAGATTCAAGCTTAAATACAGTTTGTTAGAGGATATGTAAAATGTGATTCTTCTGCTATTAATCTCTTAACCTCCTCTGCAGTGAATTGTCACCGACAGCGAGCAATCTGGAAGGCTTTCAGAGTCTGACACCTCGCTGTAAACATTTCAGATTAAAGTCACTTATACTTGTTCAGAAAAGTCCTTGATCCTCCCAGTGGTCAGCTTCTCCACTTCAAAAACAAAAAGTCGATGGTGGGCCACTGAAAGAAAACATTTTTAAGGAAAAAAAAAATATGAGTGATGCAAACAAAAGAAAATCTAAAAGAATCTAGCTAAATATGTGTGGCTATTCCTTTAACAGCTGTACTTTAAAGTACTTCTAGCCATTTGCTCTAGAGAAGTACTGAGCATCTTGCATTTAAACAAGAGCTCATACATGTAAAAGCTAAACAAAATTAGTTTAGCCTAGTGATAATTAAATAACGACATTAAATTCTTGTCTCCTCTTTCTGGTGACTGTCCATGACTGTGTTTTTCTGGAAGACCCTTCTAATGGTGGGACAAACACCACCTTCCTACTAAAAATGCCTTATGGGGTGGCCAGTTAGATCAGTTGGATGGAGTGCAACCTTATAACCCCAAGGTCATGGATTTGGATCCCCGTACTGAAGAGCCACACACACACACACTCACACACACACTCACACACACACACACACACACACACAAAGTAAAAAAAAAAAAAACCCAGAAAATTTGTTTAAAAAAACTCGTATAGTTGAGTTTGTTTAAAAAAAGAAAACAAAAACAGAACCTTGTCTATTTCAAAGCAAACACATATTGATATTAGTCTCTGTCTTCGATTTTGTACTATCTAGAAAATTTACAATTAAAAAAATTAGATAGAAGTTATATATTATTTCAATTGAAGTGAAAGATAATAATTATTTTGTTCGTCTTCTTTGGTGATGGTAAGGGTTATGATTACAAAAGATTATTAATTGGATACTTTATGCCTTTACTCATACTTGAGCTCTTTCTGTATATTTTATTTCTTCTTTTGTTTTTTTTTAAACTTTTACATATCCTGTTTAATTTTTTTTTTAAATCAAACATTTTCTTGTACATATATGTGGGGTACAGTGTGTTATTTCAATACATGCGTATGCTGCACAATTATTCATTGAGGGCAGATAGCACAGTTTTGTACCAATTAGTCCACCACTTCTCCTCCTCCCCCTGTGACCCCACCTCTGGTAACCCTTATTCTACTCTCTACTTCTATGAGAACCACTTTTTTTTAAAGATTACACATATAAGTGATATCATATGGTATTCGTCTTTTCGTGCCTGATTTACCTCACTTAACATGATGGTTTCCAGTTCCATCCATGATGCATGTGATAGGATATCATTTTTTTAATAGTTGAGTAGTATTCCATTATGTATATATACCACAGTTTTTTATCCATTCATTTGTTGATGGATATTTAGGTTGATTCCAACTCTTGGCTATTGTGAATAGTGTTGCAATGAACATGAGAGTTCAGTTGTCTTTTTGATATATTGATTTAATTTCCTTTGAGTATATACCCAGTAATGAGACAACCAGGTCATAGGGTAGATCTGTTTTTTAGTTCTCTGAGTAGCCTCCATACTGTTTTCCACAGTGACTGTACTGATCTTGGACTTTTTCTGGTAACCTACTTGAAAACAAAGACTATGTATACCATGAAGGCAGTTGTCTGTTTTACTGTCCATCTGTCTGAATTTCTCTTTTATTCATTGTTTACCCAGTGCCTAGAGTAGTTCTTTGCATGTAGAAGGCACCAATAAATATTATTCAGCAACGAAGAGATGAAAGATTGGAGCCACTCTTAAATGTCTTCTTCTTTTTTTTTTTTTTTTTCCTTTTTGTCTTTTTCCGTGTCCGGCAACGGATTGCAACCCTCAGTGTCACCCCCGTGCCGGACCGGGACCAGCAACGGGATCGCAACCCTCGGCGTTGCTCCTGCACCTCGCTCAGCCAGTGAGCAGGAACCGGTCTGTATGTGGGATCCGAACCCTCGGAGGGAGCGCCGCCGCGCTTCCCAAGCGGCGCACTATAGCAGGGCGCCACCGGGCCGGCCCCTTAAATGTCTTCTAAGGAGCTTGCCTACTCAGTGGTGTCTCTCACCAAGTAATTACTGGGCACCTACATACAATGTGTTAATTCTGAAACTTCAGTGGCAAAGAAGTTATGGTGCCTTCATGGAACTTAGAGTCCTAGTAGAGAAAAATTTGACAAATACTTCAATAATTGCTCACACAGAAATAACACTGAGTGCTGGTGGCGCTTGCTGGGGGGCACCTCACATAGTCTGGGGATTTAAAGTACATTTTCCTAGAGAAAGAAAGAGATATATACATAATTTTATATAAATTTAAAGCATAAGTAGGTATTCAGGTAAAAATATATGGGGAATAGAAGTGGTTGATGGAAAGTATGGAGATGGGGTGCCTCAAGCAAAGGAAACAACACGTTAAAAATAAAGAAAAAGAAACCTAAAGAAAGATATGACAGCATTTTTAGGAAGCTGAGAGTAGCTCAGTAAATCTGAAGAATAGAATGTAAGGAGGAGATGGGAGACTGTGGAGGCAAGTAAGGCTAGATCTTCAACTTTAGGAAGAGATAGAAGACTTGGGACTGGACCATGTGGTTTTTCACACCACTTTGAAGGTTACTAATCCAAGTTTCAAGATGGGAAACCCATCAGGGGCATGTGGTTTGGTATGAGAATTCAAGGTTATATCTTTGGTCTCCAAAATATTATTATGAATTAGGGTTTATTGGCTAGTGCAGCAGAGTTCTCTCAGTCTGTGTTTCTGATAGCCAGAAATGGCCTATGGAGTCATCTTCATTAGACCCCCAATGCTTCCACTGCATGCAGAACAGTATGTATATTCAATGATAGTATATATTCATTAACCCTGCCCTGCTTTGATTCTAATGGATGCTTGCTGCTCTTGCATAAATCTCCTTCACTATTACCACTCTCTACAGATGTACATACATATGAGTATAAATATGGGGAATTAAATGTTGCCTGGGTTGGATATTTGGAGCTAAATTTTGCCTGGCCTCTTTTTCCTCACTATCGTTCTGATCATGAGGACCCCCACAGTAACTCACAGACCCTCATTGCCAAAATTCCTGTGTCCGTGACATACAAAGACACTGCATAAAATCTCAGAATGAAGGCAAATTTGGCTCCCTCCTTTTGAAGTGGTTTAACTCAGAACATTTCCTAAATTCTGCAAACATAGCAATAGTATTTGCTTACCTTATCCTCAAAACTCTGACCAGTCTCTCGGAGACAATTTTGCTTAAATGTGTGGAGGGAAGCCAATTTATTTTTATACAGCAATAGAAGCAAGGCCAAGAACTGATAATGGATTGTGTTTTTTACTCTGAGTAAAAGTAAAGTCTGACATGAGTTCACCCAGACTGCTAAAATGAAGACAAGAAGTGACACGTGGCTCCAGAGGAATTGATTTTACTGTTTAAATCTGGGCCAAAAGGAGAAAAAAAAAATCTACTAAAAAAACTTTCATCAAATATGTCATGGTCTCTCAAAGAACATCCTTATATTTAAGAAGCTAAAAAAACATTCAGTTTTTTTTCTTGAGTGTTGATAGCTCACTGCAGTATGCTGAAGCAGTTCCTAATAACAGAGAAAACAGGGTAATTTTAGGAGCAGGTATGATGGTCTTGGATAATTGAAAAGCCTCTGTCCTTAAAGCCGATGAGCTTGCTTAGCAAGAGCAAGTTTAATTTTGGTCTGGAGTCAATCAAGAAGTGATTACCAGCTCTGTGTAAAGAGCCTATCTATTACTTGCTACCTGATAGAGAAAAGAATGGGATTTAGACTTAGCAGAACAGAAGGCTGCCAGGAAGCTATTTGGAATTTTAAGAAGGGAAGAAAATAGACTAAGCACATAGGTTTTCATTTTCCTGTGTTTTAAAGCCTCCAGGTTGGAGAGAGGGAGTCAGAATGTTATAGAAGGGGAAATCACACTGGACAGAAGACAGCCAGGAGATACGGCTGTCCTAGCTTGGATTCTAATTGTGTGATCCTGAGAAAGCCATTTAACTTCCCTGGTCCTTATATGAGGGGGTCTTCAAAAAGCTCATAGAAAGATTCATATTATCTTTTAATTCCATTTTCCACCAACTGTTTGAAGTACCTTTGTATTCCTTACCCATAAAATGAACTAGATGGTCCCTAAGCTTTAGTCTATGAGCGTCAGGAAAATAAAGACTATGTGTTTCTTGTTAGCTTCAATAAATATGCCTCAATTGAATGGAAAAACTATTTGCTAAATTTCTCTTAATAGAATAACATCATTCTTATTCATGAATATGCTTAGAGATTAAAATAATTTTTAGAAGTTACCCTTAATATATATGGAATAACTAAAGTATCAAGTTACATAACCGAAAGAACCACAAATAATTCAAAATGTTAAGTTTAATTGAGATAGCACTTTGACATAGAATCCAAATAATAATTAAGACCAATATCTTTCAGCAAATTTGTCCAGATAGCAATTTAAATAGGCATCCTGCTCAGGAGGTGAGTTTTGTTTCAGCTAAAACTTAAGTCATAAAAATAATGAAAAATAAAATAACTTTTTTTTAGCAAAGAGACAAAAATCACTGGTTACAGGAAATCTAATTGCATCTTTTTTCCTGAAGGCCCCATCTGGATATAAAAGAGACAGAGACAGAGGCAGAGACAGAGAGATTGGCAACAACTATATCTACATAAAGTTGCCACAAGCCTATGATAACCACACCATTTATTTTCCATGAATTTTCAGGTTATATCCATTCCCCTTTCAATGAGATGGGGTATGGTATGGTACCAAATCGTTTATGACACGTGGTAGCAACCAAAGGACAATGGACAGAGGGTAATGGTCCCAGAAACAGAATATTATGTGGCAGGGCAGCATGACAGAAGGAGAGAGAAAATCATTGGAAATGCTATAGCTTCTCGAAGTGTTTTCCTTGGCTAATAATATCTTTCCTCTGGCCATCCTTACATTGTAAATAATTCATTTGATGGTGATAGTGACACAACCTCTTACCAGTGAAAGAGAATATTGAAAACAAACATAAATGGTATTTGTGGGGAAGTGGTGGCTCTCCTGTAGTGGATTGAATTATGTCCCCCCAAAACTCATTGAAGCTTGAATTGTGTCCCCCAACTTTTATGTATTAGAAATTTGGCCCCTACTGTGACTGTTAAGAGGGTGGGAAATCCTATTACAGTAACTAAAAGGTGGAGTCTTGAGGAGAGGACTTTATTGTAGGACCCTGCAGTAGTGAATGCATTAAAAATGGTGGTCAGGGGCGTGGTTCTGAGGCTTTAAAAGAAGAGGAGAGTCTGTCTTTCTCTCTCTCTGCAATCTCTGCTTTCACCATCTTGCATCTGCTTTCACCATCTTGACACAATCTCAACCCCTGGGTCACTGTCACCACCACCAGATGGAGTTTGGACTTCCCAGCCTCAGAAACTGTCAGCAATAAATTTTGTTTTCTTATAAATCACCTAGTTCCACGTATTTTGTTATAAGCAACAGAAACAGACTAATGCATCTCCTAACAAAGACACCACAAATAATAAAAAATACAGAAGACTTAAGGACTTCCTTGAAATTTTCCTATATCTAGAGTTTTAAATATGGGCCTAGAAATTAAAATGAGATTTTTTAAGGCACATGGTGACTTTCTTGACTCTTAAGCTTGGTCTCTTTTACATGGGGTTTTACTGTTTCTACATCATCAAGTATAAACTCACCTAATATTTTTTTGTTTTAAAAATATTAAATAGCATAAAGAATAATTTGGGTCATAGAGCTTCAATCAAATGCAACAAAATACATACTTTTCTCTGCTCATAGGAAAAGTTGAGGATTAATTATTTTCACAACAAAGCCTGTAGTAGTTTTTAATAGCAAAGTTTGAAAGTAAATGAAACCTTGAAAATTATTAGAATCTTCTCAATATGAAAATAATAGGGTTATTATCACCTTGACTCAAATCATTGTTTATTTTCTAAACACATGATATAGACAACAGTGTGGTAACATCTGGGTATCTATTCCATAATGAATCTAATTCAATTAGAATTAGTCCTGATACAGGCTGTCTACATATGGCAGCTCTGATTCATAAATTTCCCAAAGGTCCCGGCTCTTTTCTCTTGTTTCTGTGTCACAAGTGGTTCTTTTCCCAAGGTTACCTGATGTTCCCAAATGGCTTCTTTTGCTCCAGTCATTACAAGGGTACTTCAAAAAGGTTATGGAAAAAGAGAATTGAAAAATAATGCAAATCTTTCCTTGAACTCTTTGACTTACCCTTGTAATGTCTGTATTGAAGAAAAAGAGAAGGTAACTGCCCCCCAGAAAAAGATACTTCCCAGAAGATGCAAACAGTACTTCTTATGTTCCATTGGCCAGAACTTAGGAGATGACACCTGACAGGACATGTAGCTGGGAAGTGAAGTCTTTTATCATAAGCAGCCATGTGTCTTTGCAAGTATGTGGAATAAGGTGGGAAACTAGAAGACTATAACAAAACACTTATTTTTTAGATGAATAGTCAACATATCCTGTGTTAAAGCTACCCTCAAAATATTAACCTCATAGCTATTGTAATCAAGTTGTATTGACTGTAAACCTGTCTTTTAATCACCAACACTTGAACCCATTCTTACGTTCATTGATTAGAGGCTGGTATTAACAACACTAATTCCCAGATATCATGTCTCTGTACGGGTCAGTTTCTTTGGTTCTATATTCAAAAGTAGACAGTCTCCAAAATCCATCTCACAAATCCATTTTATTAATCATAAAAGAAACCCGGTAGGAATTTTAAATTTAGCACAACCACAAACCCAACCATTTCAAAGTTAATATTCTTCTAACAGAGGATCAGTTAAGTTTACTATATACAAATGGCACTATGTGTCAGACTCAATCGTAGAATTGTATTTCAGCAATATTGTATGCAGCTGATAATTCTTTCCCTCTGGGAATATTCCTCTCTTGTTTTCCACAATTCCTTACTCTGCTGATCATCCTTTTTACTCATTTGTCTCTCATTCTTCCTTTCCTTTGCTGGTTATACCTTGTCTCCCTAACCAAAAAACACTGATATGGTCCAGAGCTCAGCTCTTGTATCAATGGTTATCTTTATCTGTAGTCATTCCCTTCATTATATTATCCAGTTTCATGACAGTCTGCTAGTGATTACAATATTTATATCTGCAGCCTGATCTCCCCCTAAGTCCCAGGTATGTATATCCAACTGTCTTTTCAATATCTCTATTGAATGTCAATGGATGTCTCAAACTTATCATGGCTTATTGAAAATTTCTGTTCCTTCTTATCCCAAACTATTTCTCTATAGTCTTTTCAGTTTATATGAGTGGCAATTCCATCTTTCACTGTCTCAGACCAAGAAATCATGGTGTCATTCTTGACTCCTTTTTTTTTCCCACTCCTATATCTAATCCAATAACAAATTATTTGGGTTTACCACTGAAGACATATTCTGAGACTGAGCACTTCTCACTGGCTCCCTTTTAACCAACCTCTTCCAAGTCATTATCATCTCTACCCTAGTTTATTGCAAAGTTAGGGAGACTAGCTGATCTTTAAATCCCCAAGGCTTGTTCTCTGCCCTTCCCTATTTCTCTGCAATTGCCCCTACAGTCTGTCTCCACCTGGCAGTCACAGCAATCTTATTAAAACATAATCTGGTCATATCATGCCAATGATGGAAACTTTCCAATGCCACCTTCTTTTACTCAGAGAATTAGTCTCTACTATGATCTCCAAAGCCCTATATAATCTGGTTGTCCATTATCACTTCCCCTCATCTCCTAACTCTCTCCCCTTGCTCACTCCATGCCAGTTGCAGGTAAGTTCCCTTGTCCTTTTTCCACCCAAGAATGCTCTTACCTTAAGGACTTCACACTTGCTATTCCTTCTTTCTAAAAACTTCTTGCCCCATAAGTCCACATGGCTAATCCCTTCATTGTTTTCATATCTTCCTCAAATGTAACCTACCCATTACTGTATCATTTTAACCTGTGTTTAAAAACCCCCACTCAGTCACCCACCAGTTTAAATCCCCCTTTCCTTCTCTATTTTTCTCCAGAGCCCTTTTCACCAGCTAACTACCATTGACATGATGTATTTGCTTTATATTATGTCTCCTCCAAACACCATAAAAGCAGAGAATTAAAGAACGTTTGTTCACTATAACTTTAGTGCCTAGAAAAGCACTTACAATGTAGTAGATGCATAACAATTATTTGTTAAAGAAATTAATAACATGTTATATCTCAGCTTAAAACATGACCCGTGTGAACTCCTCATGTCTACTCTTCTGTTTGCTAAACCAGATACATGATTAATGGGGTCTTGCCGATCTTCAAATCCTCATTTGCTCTTTGCCTTCCTCTATTTTTGTTTTATTTATGCAGTGTAATAGTTCAGTTGGATAAGGATCCACATTGGGTTAAATATTTGCTCTTTTGAGAATTTGCCAATTTAAGCATTTTAATTGACCTGTTACACATGGCTAAATTAATCAAGTGATTCTCCATGGCTAAATCCCATTTGACTACATAGAAATAATGCAGGCTTCTAGCACTCTTCCTTGTCTAGATATTTAAGATTATTTGGTGTATATTATCTTTCAACTTACTTACAATTTATCTGCTATTTGGTGGATATATATATATATATTTTTTGCATTTTCCTTAGCATGAGGAACATCGTCTTGTGTGTGCCCATGCAAGACTAAAGTCATACACGTAACATTTGTTTCTGTGTTTTGAAACCATTTTCTGGCACTACAGTATGTGTGGGGTCCTACTGTACAATGTGCTTTCATTTCATTTATAACCAAACTGAACAGGAGTGACAATGTGGAAATGAATAGAGTTTACCCCTGTTCAGCTTGAGAAATTGCATCTGACACAAAATAAAAGGAAATATGTGGAAGTGTTAAAAAAAGAAAAAATGAAATTTGTCAAAGGGAAAAAAATGACATTCTTTGCTCCTCTCAAAGAAAAAATATTATGTTTCTTAACAATTAAAAGTATTGGCATCATTTGCAAGTTCTTTCATATTAAAGCTTACTTAGCATAGTTTATGTTCATTATGTTGTACAGCCTTAAATTCTAAAGGCGATATTTTGCCATCATTACTAATACAAACTGTTTCACGAATATGTAATATCAAATCATGGAAAGAAAACTCATCTATGGTCAAGGGGCTTAAAATAGCTCTTGATTTAGAAAATAAATTTCTAGCCAATACTGCACTATAAATTGACAGAACAAAAAAGCCTACTAAATAAGTAAATTTAAAGAAAGTGTGTATGTCTAAATATGGCATGGAAAACATTTATTGTTCTAGTTAGCCACCAATATCTCGTCCTTCTTTAACAATGCCTTAAATTTCATTCCCGGAACCACTATTCTTCTATTAACAACCTGTGTATGATGGCTAGATTTGACTCTTTCCTTGAATTCTGTGTGTGTTTATGAGGTAGGCCTGACCAATCTGTATATTTCATCCTTCTGGACAAAATGATTGAATCAGGGAGGATTATCTGACATCATCTGAACCACTAAGAGTTAGATACAGATATTCTTAGAACTTCCTTAGCCTTTCTCAACTAGGGATCCTTCCTCATCTGAATCACAACACAGAAAACAATTTCAGCAATTGCTTTCTCATTTCTCCCAACTATTACCACTCAAGACACTGAGAAAGAAAGTCAGTTCTTTACATAGCTACATCCATTGATGTCTTAAATCATCAGGATTTAAGTCTCTCAAATAAATCCCAGTTTAGAAAGAATGAAAGGGAATTCCTCATTGGGAATATGAGATTGGGAGGATATAAAACTTGCACAATTAGAATCCCATGAGAAGGAAGCACATATAGAATAGGGTGGAGCCAGGAGTTGGAAAAAGAACAGTGACATGAACACATAGATCTTGTCATGACTCAATCTGGCACTACGCCTGTAATATTGAGGTACATGAACCAAACACTTCCTTTTAGCTCATGTCCACACCAGTTGCATTTTTCTGACACTTGCAACAGAGGTCCCAACTGATACATATAGATATTTCCAAAATAAGGTTTGAATTATTTTTCAGCTAATTTAGCTGAAAAAGGTGGAGTTGGACTTTGGAAAAAAATAACATTGCATTTAGTATTTAAATGATGAACTTTCATTTTAGGATAGTATGAAATAAGAAAATGTTTTACTCAACAGTTTATCAGAGATAGACAAAAAGAAATGAGAGAAATGACACACAGAGGCTGCAAATATACGGTGTGAGCCAAGCAAGTGGATGAACACCTCTATTCTGCCTCCTTGTCTTTATAGTTCCCATTCTCTAGTGTTACCTGAAGGGTAAACATATTTTTAAATAACAGGGGCAGAGTTTCTCTAATTCTCTCTGCCCAAAGGAACTGGGGTGGTTATGGGGTGAGGGCAGGGAGGGGTGAATGTTTGCTTAAGGCCAGTTTTGCCACCTCGTTAAGACTGGTGGAGATGTGCCCAGTAACAATCATCATAGTGTAGAAGTTCCTGACACAGCTTTGGCACTTTAGCGGCTGCTCTAAGAAGAAAAAAATATATCCCAGTCAAGAACCTATTTACAGGTGATTTTTAAAATGATAATAAAATAAGGAGCTGTGTACAAGTTATGCTCTCTTCGCTATACCAGTCTAGGAACTAAAAAGAACAGAGTCACAATAATGTAAACCTGATCCATTATGTAAGGTGTCCAGCCACTCAAGTCTCCCCTAATTATAGCTGGGATCTCTTGAGGGTTGTAAGTCTTGATCTTTACCTCCTTTTTTCAAAAATGTAATAATGATGGTGGTAAAACAGCCAGCAGGCCTTAGAGAGCAATAATTATGAGGTCTGGCTTTGGGTTCAAATCCCAGTGCCACCATTTACTAAATGTATATCCTCTGGTCAATCAGGCTGCAATCAGCACCTTCTTCATACAAAACAATTGCTTAATAAGATTTTAAATTTTAAAGGCTTCACATAATGCCTGGCACATTGCATACCATAAGTTATTACTTGCTGACATTATTATGATAGTTGTTATCAACTCAGGTTTTAATGTTTTTGTTGCCTTCAAATTTTAAGCACTAAAACTACAGAAGATTGTGCTTCCTACAGGCTACCGAACGTGCTACTCAAGAAGCCATTATTTAGTGGGGAATGGAAATGGAAAAAGTAGGAAGCCACATACCTGAACCTCAGAATAGAGGAGGGTGAGTTGACAAACATGGCTGTGGGGATTTCCTGCCTTCCATCAAAAAAATTGCTGAGGCACCACCATGTGCCACTCAAAGAGAGTAAAACATTGAATGAGGCCCTCTTTCTGAACTTGAGTTCTCATAGTCTGGTTAAAGACAAATAAACCTAAACAGGTATTGCAAATACTCTGGTAATGATATAACTCAGAAAAATGTTATTGCATATTTGGGTTTTTTTATAAGCATTTATCAAAATTCATTATTTTACTCTCTGATTCAACCATAGTATTGCATACCTAAAATGTGTCAATGGCTGTTGTAGGGGACTGTAAGTATATTAAGGAATAAAGCAAACAAAATCCTTGCCGTCATGAAACTTCCTCTAGTGGAAAGGCAGCCATTATATAAATAAACAGCTATGACATATAGCATCATACAGTGATAAGTGCTGTGAGGAAAAATAATGCAGTCTTAGGGGAGAGTAGTGTGGGAATCTGCTTTAGAGAGTGGTAATTTAAGAAGAGGCCTACCTGAATAAAAGGAGGGACAGAGCCATGCCAAGATCTGGGGAAGAGCTTTTTGGCTACGGGAAAATGTATGTACAAAGGCCCTGAGTCAGGAAATGTGGAATATACTATAAAGCATATGTACTTCACAGGGCCTGGTTTTCCAAAGCCTTGCAGTTTCAAATATTGACCTTATGGAGGACTGGAAATTTTCCTCAGGCCATAAAGTCTCTGGTATAAGATAAAGATTCGTGGCACAGCAAGGTTGCTGGCTCAAGGACAGACAGGTTACTGCTTGATATGTGTAGATACTGGAAAATTGCTGGAGGGAGAAGAAATGTTTGCTAAGATCAAGCTGTTGTTGATAGGACCACTTAATTCCATACTGGAATGCCATCTGGCTTGTTTCACTGGAAGTTACCAGCCTGTATTGTTAAACTATAATCCCACCTATGTTCTCTTCCTGTAACTTCTTGGTCTGGAAAATAAATTCAGGAAGAGAACCCCAATTCAGGGTTAATTTCCCAAGGAGGGGTTGCCTCTCGCTGGAGTGTTCCCAGGGAAGTTAACCACTTCAGGGCTTCTCACTGCTCAGAAGAGATGGGCTTTGAGTAATCATTTGCATCTCCGTCACCCAGGGGAAGTGGGGTGACAAATCCGTGGGGGGTGAAGCAACACAAAGCAGCAAGGAAAGAGCTTAGTGCCTTCAGGGAAAACAAGGAAGCCAGAGTTGGTGGAGCAGGGGATCCAGATGGAGAGTAGTAGGAGGTGGAGTTGGGAAAATAGGCAAATACCTGGCTGTATTAAAATTTATAGGAGAAAAGTTTGGGTTTGATGTAAAACTTCACAGTAAAGCCATTAGAGGGCTTTAAGCATGAGACTGATATGATTTGTTCTGTGTGTTTATACACACACACATATATACACACATACACAAGTACTGGGTTAATTATTATTATTTTTAACAGCTTTATTGAGGTATAATTCACATAAAATTTGTCCATTTAAAATGTACAATTCAATGATGTTTAGAATATTCACAAAGTTGTGCAACCATCAGCACAAACTAATTTTTCTAAAAAAATTTTCATAACTCCTAAAAGTAACCCTGTACCCATTAGGAGTGACTCCCAATTCCAGGCCCACTCAACCCCCTCCCACACCCAGGCAACCACATGTGTACTTGCTGTCTCAATGGATTTTCCTATCCTGGGTATTTGATGTAAAAAAAATCTTATAATATATGGTATTTTGTGACTGGGACTGGCCTCTTTCATTTAGCATCCTATTCTCAAGGTGCACCCATGCTGTAGTATGTATCAGTACCTCATCCCTTCTATGACTTAATGATATTCACCTGTATGGCTCCACATTTATTCACTCATCCATTGATGGACATTTGGTTCTTTTCCACTTTGAGACTCTTCTAAATAATATTGCTATAATCATCTGTGTACAACTTTTTGCATGGATATATGTTTTCATTTCTCTGGGGAATATAATCAGAAGTGGAATTACTGGATCATTCATGTGCTAATTTCATATTTAATATTTTAGGAGCTGCAGAACTGTTTTCTGAAGTGTCTGTACCATTTTACATTTCTGCTGGCAGTGTATGAGGGTTCCAGTTTTTCCACATCCTCACCAATGCTTCCTAGTAACCGTCATTTTTAGTATAGCCAATCTTAGTGGGTATGAAGAGGTAGTCATTATGGTTTTGATATGGATCTCCCTAATGAATAATATGTAGAGCACATTTTCACATGCCTGTTGGCCATTTGTATATTTCTTTGGAGTTGCCTATTTTTTAATTGTGTTGTCTTTTTATGACTGAACTGTAAGAATTTATGTATTCTGGAAACAAGGTGTTTATCATATATATGATTTGGAAATATTTTCTCCAGTTCTGTCTTTTTCCTTTCTTGATGTTATCATTTTCAGCACATTTTGTTTTAATTTTGCTGGAGTCCAATTTATGTTTTTTCTTTTGTTGCTTGTGCTTTTGATGTGATCTCTAAGAAAATATTGCCCAACTCAAGATCATAAAGATTTATTCCTATATTTTCTTCTAAGAAATTTCTTGTTTTAGCTCTTCATTTAGTTTTATGATCCATTTTGAGTGAATTTGTGTGTAAAGTGAAAAGCAAGAGTCTAACTTTATTTTTTATTTTTTTATTTTTGCATGTGGGTATCCAGTTGTCCAGTACTGTTTGTTGAAAAGAATATATTTTCCACCATTTAATATCATGACACACTTGTTAAATAATTTATGTTTTTAAAAGATGCTGTGGGACAGGGCTAGCTTCATAAGTGTGCAGCTTGTGCAGTTGCTCTGAGCCCTGTGGTTCAAAGGGCCCTGCACTTGGTTTAATGCTCTGCTGTGGTTGTATTGAAATTCAAAAGAATTTCTTAGCAAAGGGCCTACATTTTCATTTTGCACTGTGCCTGAAAATTATGTAGCCAGTTTGTTGTGGGAAACCCAAAGGGGGCCAGAGTAGAAACCTAGAGACCTTTTAAAAAAACAAAACAAAACAAAAACAAAAACTGTTGTAGAACCTAGGTAAGAAAAGAATTGTTTGCATTTTTCTAAAAATTAGATTTTGCCCTGTGCATAGCAAATATTTTCTGCTTATCATTTGATTTTATTTATTGGTTTTTTTCTACACTACATATATTTAAAATTTTTACCCCAATTTATTTTTTAGTTTTCCTACATAACTTGTTAAAAAGCACATGTAAACCACTGCTTTGAAATAAAACTTTATCCTTCATAAGATTTCCATATATTCTGGAATTCTTTTATTTTTCCACTAATCAGTCTGTCATTTGCATATAAACACACAAGGACACACATACACATGTATATGTTTATATGTGAACTATTGTTTAATTAATTAAATTATTTTTTGTTAAAGAATATGTAGTTTTATTAAAATTATTTTTTTACATTCTAATATGTTGTTGCAGAGCAGTTGGGCCGTTGGGAGGGAGCGGGAGAGGAGAAAGGGGAAGGAAATGAGATGGAAGAAGGAGGAAGGAGGAGGGACAGGATTGAGGCCTGTGGAACCCCCCTCATTCCAACAGGGGAGACCAGGGGGCTTCCAGCAGTGGCTTGGTCATTGCTGGGCTGGTTGCAGATGTCATGGTGGTGTGGCAAAAGCCCTCACCTCCCACCACCCCAGCTCGGGGACACAGGGCCCTTCTTTCTGAGGCTTGGTGGTCATTGCTGGGCTGGCTGCATGTGTCAGTGGGGGGCTGGCCATGGCCCAAGGTCCCCAACTACCCCAGATCAGGAGAACTCAAGGCACTTCCTGCAGTAGCTCGGTGGCCACGGCTTGGCTTGCTGTGGTGTCAGGGGTGTGTGGCCAAGGCCTTCATCCCCCACCCTTGGGACTGGTTGTGGGTGTCAAGGGGCTTTGCTGAAGCTCCCTGACGTCCCCCCTTTCTGGCTTGGTAGGCCAGGAGACTTCCAGTAATTCTAGGTTTTATAGGTATTTTTTGATGTAATGAAAGCTTTGCTAGTTAGTATCGAACTTTGACTCTGGTTGAGGGTATTTTGTTTTTTCTTTCAGTTCTGTGTTGGATTATTTGCCGTTCCCACCACTTAAACTCCATGCTAGAACTAATTTTTTGTCCTTTGCTTACTTCTAAAATGGGGGAACTTCCTGTGGGGACTAGTAATTGAGCTGTGTGGTTTAGCTAAATTGCTGCTTTGCTGCTGTTTCCATAGGGGAGGCTTTTTCTGGAGCTCGGGGTTTAATGGTTGGCTTTATATGTACTTCTGGCTCTCACGTGATCCAGTGCACCTGGGTTGTGTAGATACTCTGGTCTGGGCCTGAGTCTTTTCATCAAACTGCAACCCATGCAATTCTATATTCCTGACTAGTTTCCTCTGAGTGGTCCTGCACTGATTGAGTGGTAGATCAGCTGTCCTTGCTGTGCCCCAGTGTTCCCCTCGTGGGCCCATCTCTCCCACTGCCCATGCTCCTAACACTTCCCATGGAACAGGCTGTGCTTTGGTCCCTTGCAAAGACTCACCAGCCTCTGAGTGGTTCCTTTTTTTGAGTTGTTGTGGCTACTCACTCCTACGAGGGTCCACGAGAACTCTATTAGTGGTCTTGTTGGCCTGGGGGCCACCAAGGCCCTCTTCTCCCCTGCTGCCTCCAAGCAACTTCATCCAAAGTGCACACCTGTGGCTTTTTCTGGCTTCTTCACAGTGCTCTGTGCTCTCAGCAGCTCAAGCCTGGAAGCAGCCAGGGCTCAAAATGGTCAGAGCAGTTATTTTTTTCTCTCATTTTGGCTTCTCCAACCTTCATGTACTCTGTGGGTCTCTCCTCCTCTTCCTCTGAGCTCTAGCAGCCCCACCTTGGCTGTCCTTGCTTTTTTATAGTTGTAAATTGGTTGATTTGTGGGAGTGATGCTGGGACTGTATTCTGCCACCATGACCAGAAGTCCATATGTGAATTATTTTAATTACTAATTTTATTTTCCTTTTTCTTCCATTTAGAGTTTTTTCTAGCATTTATTTTGTGCATACTTTTCTGCATAAACTTTAAAACAATTCTGTCAGTTTACAAGCAAAAACACATGCTATTTTAATTGAGATTAAATTGACATCATACATTAATTTAGGAATTTCTACCATGTTTATAATGGTAAGTCTGCCTATCTAAGAAAAACTTGGATTTGAAAACTTTTTTGGTGTCCTTTAGCATGGCCCCCAAAATATCGTAGTTTGGATATTGCAAATTTCTCTAGGTTTATTACTAAGAGTAACTTACTGAATTTTCAAAGGGGGCTGCAAAAATATCTCTATATAATATACTCTTCTATGAGGTATCTTTATTAAGTTGTCTGCATTAAGAATTGGAGTCTATTTCTCTACCTCCTGATGTTGGATAGGCTCAAATGTAGCAAAATGATACTGTGTTGATTATGGGCATAGACCTTATCTGGCTTGACAGATTCTACCTCTGCCATTTGGAACCCTCACCCTTAGGATACTTCCCTTCAAAACACAACCACCATACTGAGAGAAACCTATGATCTCCAAGATATAAAGCTAAGCTCCCAGCCAATAGCCATCTTCAATTGCCAGCCATGTGATTAAGCCATCTTGAATGATCACCCCAGTTGAGCTTTCAGATGACTACACTCCCAGCCAACTACTAATCTCACTTATGTGAGAGCAAGCAAGAACCACTCAGCTGAGCCCAAACACAGAATCACAAAGGACAATAAGAAATTTGTTGGGGCCAACCCTATGGCTTACTCAGGAGAGTGCGGCCCTGGGAGCGCAGCGGCGCTGGGAGCGCCGAGGCCACGGGTTCGGATCCTATATAGGGATGGCTGGTGCGCTCAATGGCTGAGCACGGTGTGGGCAACACCAAGCCAAGCGTTGTGATCCCCTTACCGGTCACAAAAAAAAAAAAAAAAAAAAAAAAAAAAAGAAATGTGTTGTTTTAGGCAATTTAAACTTGGGAGTGCTTTATTATGCAGCAATGGATAACTAAAACCCTAAGTATTTGTCTTTTTATTATTAGTGTAAATAAAATATTTTCCCCTTTCATTTATTTGCCTATTTGTATGTATATGGGAACACTATTTAAGACATTCTTTATATATTAATGTTTCTCATTCATAAAATTATATAACCAGCAATGCAATTTTTTTTCTTACTCTTTAAATATTTATACCACCTATTTTACTTGTATGTCTAATTGTATTGGTCAGTACATTCAGAACAAGATTAAAATACAGTGATGATATTAGGCTCATGTTTTATTGCTGACTGCAATGAAAATGATTCTAGTATTTCATTTGGTTTTAAAGAAAATCACTGTAGGAAAATTTTCATCTATTTTTATTTTACTAAGAGTTTTAAAGTGGAGTTTTAAAAACTAAAAATAGATATTGAAGTTTAACAAATTTTAAAGCATCTTAGTCATTTTGAAATGATTTTATTTCTGATAAATCTTTTTTATATGCCATACAACTGGGTTTGTTTTATTATACAACCTGAGAGCCTTTTTCTTTTAATATATATTTCTTATTTACATTTACTGTTATACCAAATATGTTTGGTTTTAGTTCGATCATTTTGTTTTCTTTAATTTTTTTAATCTTTCTTTTTTTCTATCATTTGGTACATGGTCTGTATTATCTCTTTTGAGTGTGAATTTTTTCCCCATCAAATTACATTGAAGATTTATGGCCTGCTCTTAATTTTCTAATGGATACTATAACACTTCCAATCATATAAGTAAACCTTTATTTCTTACAATTCTAAAAAAATTTTTTAAACATAAAACTATAAAGATAGGAAAATAAACATTTATATTTTCTCCTATTTTCTCATCCTCTCTCCATGCCCCAATATTATACAAAGGATCTTCAAAAAGTTCATGGAAAGATTATTGTTATCTTTTAATTCTATTTGTCTACAAACTTTTTGAAGTACCCTTGTATTAGCATGTTATATTTTATCTACATTTATTTCATTTATATTTTTTATAAATCCAAAATTTATTTTTATAATTACTTAGATAGAATTTTAGTATATTTTCATATACCTTAATCATTCCTAAGACTCTGATTTTGATTTGCATTTCAGTTGGCTGAATTTTATAGTCAAATAGTTTTATTTTCGAAGAACTCATGAGTGCTATAGACATGAGATTTTTGCAAGCTTAAGAATATATCTGTTCTTAGCTGGATGAAGGCAGGAGAAATTAGCAAAACTGATAACCAAAGAATTCCTATTGCTTCTAGCTTATAAAACTATTTTGTTTACAATTTGTACTTAGAAAAACAGTCAGGGAACAGGTTTGAGGGAAAAGATAATAAGTTTTGAATAAATATTTTTAACTACAGCACATACTTGATATTTCCAAAAGGAAACATAGGTATCCAGTTCAGAAGAAACTGGAAAGTAAAGGGATTAGAGTTGTTAGCATACAGGTTGTAATTGAATTTATTAGAAAAGATATGGTCATCAATGACAAACATATAGATACTTGAAAGATTTTTGTGTAATATGATCATTAAAGTGAAGTGGAAAAGGGATCATTTAAGCAAGAGAGACAGATTAGAAAGCACAGTCAGAGTTAGGAAGAAATTCAGGAGAGATTAGTATCAGAGAAGACAAGTAGAAAATGTTTCCAAAAGCAAGGCACAGTCACAAAGGGCAAATACTATTATATATAACTAAGTCTAATAGTAAGCTCTAAAATTTTTAATCAGAAGGTAAACCTTCACTAGTTACTTTTAGTCATGGAATTTTCATTAGAACAGTTTTAGTAGAGTGCTGTGGGCAAAAATAGCAGATTATAATGGGAATTGTAATGGGAATTAATATCTAGCAGCTTTGTGTGTGAGAGAGAGAGAATTAAAATATATAAACATCCAGGGGGAGTTTTTCCACCTGAATTTGACTTTAAAATTCTAGAAAATTACCACAGGAAAGGTAAACTAAATGTTTGGCTTAACTGTATAAAATTAATGTTAGTTACCTTCCTTCATGTAAATTGCCTATCATTAACAGACAATCTCCAAAAATAGAATATCTATGATGCATATGGTCAAAAATGGGTCAGATTGTTTTGTGATAAGTTTTTTAGTCAAAATTATCAGATTGTTTTGTGATAAGTTATTTAGTCAAAATTAGACCTTTTTCATGAAGTTTGGGTCCCCATTGACTTGTGGAACATCACTCTCTGTACAAGATTTGAAAGAAATAGAAAAGCTGTGCTAGCTCCTAGGAGAGTTCTTATTTCAGAGGAAAGTGGGTCAGTGGCTTATCAACTCTGTGATCCTATTTTATGTTACTAGTGTAAACGTTTGGTGTGTGGGGGACATTGAATATTAAAGCATTGAAAGACATTTTTTTTTCTAGGAATTTGTAGTGTGAGAAGAAAAGGGGGTGAATACCCTAGCCTCTTCCCCACCACCCAGACACCATCTTCCCTCCCTCCCTCCCCAAATTCCACTTCACCATGTAAAGATTATTTACAAGGATGGCAAATAAACAACAAGCACTTGGTGAAGAATCTTAAAATCGACAGGATCATTCATGTTTTTGACAAGGGAAATGATGCTGTTGAGACAATGGGCAGAAAGGATTATTTAATTATATGCTTATACAGTCCATTCACCTGACAAACTTCACTTAATCCAATTGAGACATTTATCTTTTTACTTTCAGCTAAAAACATCTATGAATTCTGTAATTACAACTTTGCAAAATCCTTAAAAGCACTTCTACTCGTATCTAAACTAGCGCCCACCTTGTGCAGTTTAAAGCAGTTTTTGTTTGTGCTGCCATTAATTAAAAAGAAAAGATAAAAATCTGACCCATTTTCCTCTTTTAATAATAACATCTATGGAGCTACAGATGATTACTTGATCACCTTGCTTTATTTCCTATATTCTACAGAGAAAGTAATAGAGAGACTTAAAGAATAAGAACAGAGCAACTATTTCCTTAAATTTGATCTTTTGTATGTTAATTCTTCCATACTACACACCAGGCATGCTGTTAGGTACTGGAGATAAAACGCTGAACAAAAACAGACATGATTTCTATTCACATGTTGCTTATTACATTAATGTTAGGTTGCTGCATATCAAATTGCCATTTTGTAGGTCAAAAATGGTCAAATATCGGCAATTGTATGTGCTTTGTTAATAAACAATTGTAATTTCATTGTCATAGTCTCTTAGCACACACTTTGCAGCATCCATGCCTTAGCCTGCAGCTTTCTGTCTCCCTTTATCATGGATTAAAGACTATTAGTTCCTGAGATCTCAATTTAAGTGATGCTTCCTCCTAGAAGCCTTCCTTGATCTCCATGCTAAGTTAAATCTCTTTACTGTTGACTCACACAAACTTCCTTTACAGCATATGTCACAGTTGTAATTTTACAATTATGTTTGTGGTTATTTAATTAGTGCCTGGTTTGTCCAGTAGACTAACCAACACTTGAAGAGAAACCAGGTCTGTTTTTGTTCAGCATTTTATTTATAGTACCTAGCACCATGCCTGGTGTGTAGTATATGCCAAATAATTATTTACGTGGCACATGAAATGAATGATCCAAAAAAATAAAATATTTAAAGCACTCTGTATTTACAAATATACAGACAGTAAAGTTACAATACAGCATATAAAACACTGAAAGAAACCTATATACTCACATGTACTTGGAAAAATGAATGCTTAATTTTTCAGCCCATTATTTTTCATTCCAAAGAAATGTATAGAGAATCTGACTCATTTGAACAACAGGGTGAATTGTAGATCCTGTTATCAATGATAGCAGTTTTAAAGAAGTAAATAATTTTTAAAGAAGCAACCATCTTCTTATAAATATTTTTAAACAATTGAAATGGTAGAAACTGATTGAAAGAACATTTTAATAGAATTTTAACATAAGGTTTTGAGTTTATTTTAGATGGGACAAATATATTTCTTTGGGCAAAAACTTTAAAAGGTTTTTGATACCTGAAGTCATTACATTTCTGTATAACCAGAGTTCTACTCATTACTAAGTTATAGTCAATCTTAATAGACTAATTTAAAAACACTCGACTCAGGTATTTGAATGGTTCAAAATTCAATAACGCACTTTACTGAATAATTTTTTATATGGATTAAAAAATACCTTAGCAATCATGAGGCAAGCCTGTATTTACTCCTGAGATGGTCATCAATGCAGAACATTAATCAAGCCAAGTGAAAATTGAATGCAATTAATGGCTTAGGAACTATAGGTATTTTATTGACTAAAATGAAAATGATTGATTCTGTATTTCATGGTAAGCACACTATGAAGTAAAAAGTATTTTGGCAAATATTCAGGCAACTTTGAGCACTTTCCCAGATATTCTAGGAGCTCTGAACCAAATAAGCAGACAGGTAACAAAAGGTATATAGAATATGCTTCCCTCTCTTTACACAAACTTGAGTCTTTGCTTTATTTATAAGCAATAGCTGAAAAAAAGACAGAGTTTCTTCCAGGAGCAAGTTTTGGAACCAATAAATTCTAAATATTTTTCATTTATTTAGAGATGTGTGAAGGCCAAAGGACATTGATCATAAGTGTATGGTCAACTTAAATGAGAAAAGAAAAAATTTAACCCAAATTATTGAATATTCCATTATGGCAAAAAGAGGGAAAAGCAGAGAATTAAAGTGCTGTCTAAGAGCAAAACCCGGGTCTTTTGCATGTTTACAGTGTCTTAGAAATAAGAAGGCATCAATACATCTTTGCCAAATAAATTAATAAATGAATAAAAGGCTATGCATGTTTTTTTCCTTATATGTGAAGCTTTAATCTTGTCGAAAGCACATCCGGAATCTCCCTTCTAATTATGGTAGGTTCAGTTCTTATGACTATCACGGGATGAAATAGACAAACACACACACACACGCACATGCACATAGAAGATAATAGTAATTTTAGATACCAATACTAATATTTGAAAAGAAATTGATTGTGATCACACTTGAAGTAGCAGTGTGCCTGAAAATTCTAGGCACTTAATCTATATTCACTGACTAAACAAATGACTACGTGTTAAGAAAATTATTTGAAAACTTAAGTGCCAGTCTACAGAAAGTGTTCTTTTACTATACATTTAGTAATCCAATGCACATTTATAGAGCAACTCAATGTCCCACATAGTGTTCAAATACTGAGATATGAAGAAAACATTATATAAGACATGAAGAATACATTATATAAGACATGAAGAAAAGACATAAACAATTACATATACCACAATATGTTGAGGACTATAATAGAGGACATATAAGGATCTCTAGATGGGAAGAATCTGGATTCGATCAGTGAAGGCAAAAAAAAAGGAAGTATCATTAGGCATTGAAGGATGAATAGGGATTTTACATATGAACACCAATATCTGGTTCAGAAAAGAGATAGTAAAAATCATTCCTATATACACAACCAAGAATGTAGCAACCAGGGGTGACTGGAGTATATCCTGCTGCTTCAACTGCTATTGCTACTACAATAGACATTTTACTGTCTGACATTCTATTAACATTAATTTCTTTGCCAACAAATGTTTATTTTTAAGTAATTGTCACAAAAGTCTATATAATAGGTTTAATTTAAAAAGTACTGAAAGTTTATATTACCATTTTTTGTTTCCCTTACACGATAGAGGAAAATTCCTTTCCTTTATTTCTATAAAATTTTATTTCCTCCTTCTCTGTATTCCCATTTCTAAATTATGGTCTCCTCTGTCCCCTCTCAATCCTCTCCCATCAATTGTCATCAAATTTTTATCAAATTTTCTTAGTGTAAATTTTTCTAGCAAAAACTTATTTCTCATACTACATTGTCTTGGTTCCGTCACCCAGATATTTTGAAATCCCAGATATTTAAAATGGAGTTTCCAGGTGGGCCTATCAATTACTCACTCAGTTCCCCAGAGGTAGCTGGAAACAAGATGCTGTGGCTGATCTCTAGCATCACTTTTTTTTTGGTCAAATGGATTTTTGTGTTAAAGCATCTTTTCAAGTTGGCTATTTTAGAAATTGTTCTATAAACATGAAATTTTTACAGAGTAAAGTAACTTAAAGAGGGACTCAAGTGTGTAAAACATTCCTTACTTTACATAAAACTCTTAGGATCCACATAAATGGTACATTTTACCGCCCAAGCTTGCTTTCTGTAACTATGACACTTTGTTTCCCTGAGGAGAGGAGAAAATAGCAAAAATCACATTTGAGTGTCTGTGATAAACTAAAACTTATGGGAGCTTTTCTTGGGTGCTCTAATGTGGTGCATTCTTCATCTAGTGAAATCAGAAAGATGGAATCAGGTTACAGATTAATCACATAAAATCCTATAAGGAATAAATATGGAAACATTCATGCCATTCTACCTCTTCTCTCAAATTATATTCAAACATCTTTATATTATGGCTTACAGATCACTTTAAACATGTGGTTATTTTATAAATTAAAAATAAAAAATTCAAAATAACATTACAATCAAAACAATAGCATATTCCTTCCCCGAAATGTTCCTCTGAAAGACATATGATTTTCTCTATCTGATTTTCTCACATCTGTTGATTTTTCTCATTGTTGCTGATGACCTAACAGTAGGTTTCATCAACATCTTGATTATAAATAAAAATCCATAAGACCTGGAAGCCTATATTAGCCAATGAAAACTTGGGATGCCATGCTAGAAAAAATCTTACATGTTTTCTTGATTTCTAAGTCAGAAGACTTCTGAGAAAAGCTCTTTTGATGTCCTGGTTAGATTTTCCAATAAATGTTTGTCCAACACCACCCACAATAGGTCTTAATCCCTAGATTGGAGAGAGAGGCACAAAATCGATCACTCAACAACAAGAATTCTAGGTTTTCCCATGCTATGAACTAAAACTTCTGGGAAAGCTACAGTTTTTCTGCTCCCCTCTCAATACAAACCAATATGCCAAGAAGACACCAGAATCTTTGTAAGAAACAACTGTTGCTTCAGATTGACTAGAAATTGTTAGCCAGATATCTAGTCCAACCAAGAAGCCTTGTGTTCATTGTCTGATTTGTCATGTTAGCAATGAAAACTATATTATGTAAATGCTCATAGAATTTACAGCTTTTATGTCTCTTTTAAGATCCCCTGTGTAACTCCTTTTTAAATGGCAGGTGGCTGCTAACAATCCCTGGAGTGATGCCAATGTGTTTCACACACCTGATTAATCTTCTGTGAGATTAACTTTTAAAAATTTTGCTAACTGACCATTGCTACAGATCACACAGCTCTCACTTTGCTCTGCCAACTTGTAGTCCCTTGACCTTTACAATCCTACCAAGGAAATGGTTCTCACCATCTGAGATAAAATTATAGCATTTACAAGTTTTGCTCTCATTCTCTTTCTTCTCTCTAGGTTTAAGCAGATAAAGCTATTTGCTTTGTGCCTTCAGAATCTTAAGCTATTTCCACCCTTTGACAAGTCTAGAGTCAAGGTGGCTGCCAATCAGTCTTCTTCACTCACTCCATTTTCTCTTTGTGAATTCTCAGCACAGAGAAGAGGTATGACTTAGCAAGTGATGCATCATATTTTACTGTGAGTAATTTAACATGTCTGTGGCCTAATAATTTCAGCTGTCCCAGGCTGGTATTACAATGGCTCTGTGCCAGCTGTGTTGTCTCAGTGTTGATGATACAGCTTATGAATTTAAATTGTATGCTGTATACTAGAAGACTTAAGGTTAAAAATAGTTTTGTATATGCTATTTTCCCTAAGATAAAATTAAAATATAACATCCAACTGACTCAATTATAGACTTAACCTTGAGGCTTATCCTCAAGAATTGACATCAAAAATTACTTATCACATATATCTTTTGAGGTAAAGGTGTAAAGGGAACTATTTTAAAGTCAAGTTTCCTTAGAAAGATAGAGTTTAAGACATTAAAAAAGATTCTGAGGACACATAAATACTTAGAAAATCTTGTACATTTGTATAAAATTATGTATACATGTACGCATAGATACACAGTGTGATTATAAGCTCCTTGAATAAAAGGGCCTTTCATATGTGCTTATATGTGACTATATATATATGTATGTTTATAAATCTCTCTCCTGAAAGCCCATTTGAGAGTAATAGAAGAAGCAACAATTCTACCAGATGACCAGACATTGACAGAAATATTAAAAATGTGAAAAAACAAGAAAATATGATACTGCCAAAGAAATACAATAATTATCAAGTACCAGACCCCATACAGCAGGAAACCCATGAAATGTCTAAAAAGGAATTCTGAACAACAATCTTAAGGAAACTCAATAGATACAAGAAGACTTGGTTAGATGACATAATGAAATAAGAAAATGTATCTAAGATATGAGAAAGAAATTAATAACTTAAAAAAAGAATGTAGCAGAAATCCTAGGACTGATGGATTCATTCAAAAAAATAAAAACACAGGGCCAGCCCGGTGGCTCACTGGAGAGTGCGCCACTTGAGAGTGCAGCGGTGCTCCCGCCGAGGGTTCGGATCCCACATATAGACCGGCCGCTCACTGGCTGAGCGAGGTGCGGACGCAACACCGAGGGTTGCGATCCCGTTGCCAGTCCCGGTCGGGTGTGGGCGCGACACTGAGGGTTGCGATCCATTGCCGGTCACGAAAAAAGACAAAAAGGAAAAATAAAATAAAATAAAATAAATAAAAACACAACCAAGAGCTTAAGCAGCATGCTAGAACAAGCAGAGAAAGAATTTCTGATCTTGAAGACAGCCTTTTTGAAGTAACTTAGGCAGCCAAAAAAAAAAAAGAAGAAGAAAAGAAAGAAAGAAAAGAAGAAAAATTTTTAAAAATGAAGAAGACCTAAGAGAGCTAGCAGACAACCTTAAGCACACAAACATGTGAATTATGAGTGTTCTGAAAGGGGAAAAGAAAGGAAAAGTCATTGGGAACCTGTACAACAAAATAATAGAAGAAAACTTCCCAGGTATAGGGAGATACAGAGAGCTTCAGATCCAGGAGGCCCAAAGATCCCCAAGACACATAATAACTGAACTTACAAAATGCAATGACAAAGAGAGAATCTTAAAAACAACAAGGGAAAAGCATCAAGTCACCTATAAGGGAGAACTAACAACAGACTTCCCAACAGAAACTCTACAGGCCAGAAGAAAATGGAATGATATATTCAAAATACTGACAGAAAATAACTGCCAGCCAACAATACTATACCCAGCAAAGCAATCCTTCAGAAATGACGGAGAAATAGTGTATTTCCCAGACAGACAAAAACTGTGGAAGTTCACTACCACACAACCAGTCCTACAAGAAATTCTCAAGGGCATCCTGCATCTGGAAATGATAATCGCTACCATGAATACACAAGAAAGAACAAACCCCACTAGTAGAACAAAAATTCCAATGAGAAAGAGAAAGAAACTATATCTTACCACCTCAAAAAACCAACAAACACTAAACACAAACAATAAAAGAAGAAAGGAACAAAAGATATTTAAAATATCCAAAAGAAAATTTATAAAATTCCAGGAGGAAGACAATACTTTCAATAACAATCCTAAATGTAAATGGATTAAATCTCCCACTCAAAAGATACAGAGTGACTGATTGGACTAAAAAGCTAGACCCATCTATATGCTGTCTTCAAGAGACTCACCTCATCTGTGAAGATACACGTAAACTAAAGGTGAAGGGATGAAAAGATATACCTTACAAATGGAAACCAAAAATGAGCAGGAAACCAAAAACAATATTCTTCTGTCAGGTAAAATAGACTTTAAGCCAAAAAAGATAAAAAGAAACAAAGAAGGCCATTATATGATGATAAAGGGATAAATCTGAGAAAAATACTTAACAATAATAAATATATATGTACTCAACACTGGAGCATGCAAATAAATAAGGCAAACACTATTAGACATAAAGAAAGAGATAGACCCCAAAATGATAATAGTTGGAGACCCCAACACCACTCTGACAGCAATAGACAGACCACCTAGGCAACAAATCAACAGAGAAACACAGGATTTAAAGTACACTATAGACCAATTAGACTTGGCAGATTACTACAGAATATTTCATCCAACAACTAACAATATTCATTCTTCTCATCAGTGTATGGAACATTCCCCCAGGATAGACCACATGTTAGGTCACAAATCAAGTCTCAACAAATTTTTAAAAATAGAAATCATTTCAAATATCTTTCCAGACCACAATGGATTAAGACTAGAAATGAATAACAAGTGAAATTCTGGAAACTATGCAAATATATGGAAATTATACAACATGCTCCAGAACAACCAATGGGTCCAAGAAGAAATTAAACAGGAAATTAAAAATTTCTTGAAACTATGAAAATAAAACACATCAAACCCAAACCTGTGGAATACTGCAAAAGCAGTACTAAGAGGGAAGATTATTGCAATAAATGCTTATATCAAAATAATAGAAAAGATTTCAAATAAACAATGTAACATTACACCTCAAATAACTAGAAAAACAAGAACAATCCAATCCCCAAATTAGCAGACAGAAAGAAATAATTAAGATCAGAGCAGAACTAAATGAAATAGAGACCTAAAAAAAAATACAAAATTTCAATAAAAACAAATGTTGGTTTTTTGAAAAGATAAAATAGACAAGCCGTTGACTACGCTATCTTAAAGAGAAGGGAGATGACCCAAATAATAAAAATCAAAAATAAAAATGGAGACATTACAGCCAATACCACAAAAATACAAAGAATCATTAGAAACTATTATGAACAAGTATATGCCAACAATATTGAAAAACTGTAGGAAATGGATAAATTTCTGGGCACATACAAACTACCAAGACTGAACAGTTCAGAAAAACTGATCAGACCAATAACAAGCAGCAAGATTGAAGCAGTAATCAACATTCTCCCAAAAAAGAAAATCCCAGGACTAAATGGCTTTACTGCTTAATTCTACCAAATCTTAAAGAGGAATTTATACCAATTATCTTCAAACTATAACTGTTCAAAAAATAGAAATAGAGGTCACTCTCCCAAACTAATTCTATGAGGACATCATCACCCTGAAACTAGTACTAGAAAAATATACAACGACAACAAAAAAGCAAACAGCAGGCCAATATCTCTAATGAACACAGATGCAAAAATCCTCAACAAAATATTAGCAATTGGAATACAGCAAAATATCAAAACAATTATACACCACGATCAAGAGGGACTCATTCTAGGGATGCAATGATGGTTCAACATATGCAAGTCAATAAATGTAATGTGCCACATCAACAAAATCAAGGACAAAAACCACATGATTATCAGAATAGATGCAGAAAAAGCATTTGACGAACTTCAACATTCCTTCATGATAAAGACTCTCAGCAAATTAGGAATAGAAGGAAAGTATCTCAGCACAAAAAAAGCACAACAAAATCACCACCACCATCATCCTGAATGGGGAAAAGCTGAAAGTGTTTTCCTTAAGAACAGGAACAAGACAAGGATGCCCCTTCTCACCACTCCTATTTAACATAGTACCGAAAGTTTTAGCCACAGCAATCAGGCAAGAGAAAGAAACAAAGGACATCCAGATTGGAAAAGAGAATGTCAAACTCTCCCTGTTTGCAGATGACATAATCCTATAAATAGAAAAACCTAAAGATGCCACCCCGAAAGTCTTAGAGTTGATAAACAATTTCAGTAAAGTTGCAGGATACAAAATCAACACGAAAAAATCAGTAGCATTTTCATACTCCAACAAGCTAGAAGAAAAAGAAATCAAGAAAGCAAGCCCATTTAAAATAGCCACCAAAACAAACAAACAAAAAAACCTAGGAATCAACTTAACCAAGGAGGTGAAAGATCTCTACAATGAGAACTATAAATCACTGCTGAAAGAAATTAAAGAAGACACAAAAAGATGGACAGACATTCCACTCCCTTGTATTGGAAAAACTAACATTGTGCAAATATCCATGCTACCCAAAACATTCCACAGATTCAAGTGATCTCCATCAAAATGCCAATGACATTCTTCACAGAAATAGACAAATAATACTAACATTCACATGGAATAACAAAATACTCCGAATAGCCAAAGAAATCCTGAGCAAGAAGAAATAAATAAATAAAGCTAGAGGCATAAAACTACCTGACTTCAAATTACCCTACAAAGCTATAGTAACCAAAACAGCATAGTAACAAAAAGACGCTTGGACCAATGGAACACAATAAAGAACCCAGCAATCAACCCACATATTTACAGTCAACTGATCTTTGACAAAGTCACCAAGGATATACGTTGAGGAAAAGACTGCCTTTTCAGTAAGTGGTGCTGGGAAAACTGGACATCCGTATGTAGGAGAATAAAACTAGACCCATACCTCTTGTCATATACTAAAATCAACTCAAAATGGATTAAAAACTATATATAAGACCTGAAAATATAAAATTCCTATAAGAAAACATAGAGGAAACATTTCAGGAAATAGGATTTGGCAAAGACTTTATAAATAGACCCCAAAAGCACAGGCAACAAAAGAAAAGCAAATAAATGGGATTATATCAAAGTCAAAAGTATCTGTACAGCAAAAGAAACAATTAACAAAGTGAAAAGACAGTCTATGGAATGGGAGAAAATATTTGCAATTATGCGTCTGACAAAGGATTGATGTCCAGAATATACAATGAACTCAAAGAACTTAATAGTAAAAAACAAATAACCCGGGCCGAGCCCGTGGTGCACTTGGGAGAGTGTGGCACTGGGAACGCAGCAGCAGCGCTCTCACTGCGGGTTCGGATCCTATATAGGGATGGCTGGTGTGCTCGAGCGCGGTGCAGCTGGTCACAAAAAAGACAAAAAAAAAAGAAAAAAGAAATAACCCAATTAAAAAATAGTCAAAGTGGGTCAGCCCCGTGGCTCACTCAGGAGAGTACGGTGCTAGAAGCGGCAAGGCCGTGGGTTCGGATCCTATATAGGGATGGCCGGTGTGTTCACTGGCTGAGCGTGGTGCAGACCACACTGTGCCAAGGGTTGCAATCCCCTTACCAGTCAAAAAAAAAAGTCAAAGGAGCTGAATAGGCATTTCTCAAAGGAAGCTATACAAATGGTCAACAGATGCATGAAATAATGCTCAATATTACTAGGCTTCAGGGAAATGCAAATCAAAACCACATTGAGATATCATCTCACTCCATTTAGACTGGCTATTATCAAAAAGACAGAGAATAACAAATGCTGGCAAGGATACAGAGAAAGGGAAACCCTCCTACACTGTTGGTGGGACTGTACATTAATGCAGCCATTATGGAAAACAGTATGGAGGCTCCTCAAACAACTACAGATAGATCCACCATGTGATTTGGCAACCCCACTGCTGGGTATATACCCAACGGAAATGGAAATCATTATGTCAAAGGGATACCTGAACTGTCATGTTTATGACAGCTCTATTTACAATAGCCAGTAGTTGAAACCAACCTAAATGTTCATTGATGTACAACTTGATAAGGAAAATGAGGTATATATGCACAATGGAATACTACTCTGCTGTAAAGAAAAGAATAAAATTTTGCCATTTGCAGCAACATGGATGAACTTATAGAAAATCATGTTAAGTGAAATAAGCAGGCACAAAAAGAGAAATACCACATGTCCTCACTCATTAATACAAGCTCAAAAAATAGACGAAGAAAGAAAGACATAACAATCACAATAATTCACTGAACTTTCAAAAGAAGAGAAGAGAACTGAGGCCACCAGAGGTGTAAAATGGGAAGAGTGGGATTTAGCAAGAAATTTAAACGGACAGAAAAAAATGATTACAGTGTGTAATATACTAATAACCCTGATTTGAGCATCACATATTGACACAGATATTGGGATTCAACACTGTACCCCACAGATATGTACAACCAATTATGTTTCAAATAAATAAATAAATAAAAGAATATAAGAAAAAAAATTTATTCAGACATAGGAACTGAACACGTCATATTTATTTTTTAAATATTTTATAATTTTGTAAAAAGATATTCTTTTATCTCATATACATCTAGACCGTAGTACTCAATAAAGGAAATTGAGGAAGAGGGTACTAAAAAAGCAAGCTTTTCTCTTTTTGGTGGGGAAAACAGGCTAAAGTGATAACAATGGAAATGACAAGTGTTGAAAATGATAGAATAACTTGAAATACCAAGCACTGCTTATTTGGCAGCCTTCACTCAAATTCAACATCAGTATCACCCATGGCCCAGCCATTCCACTTCACCAAACAGAAAGACATAAATAAGTTGTCCAAAAGACATACACTAAAATGTTCATAGCAGCACTAATCACAGTAGCGCTAAGTCAGAAACTACCCAGATGTTCATCAGGATAAATGAATTGTGGAATATTCACCAAATAAAATACTACACAATGAGAATAAATAAACTATAAATTTCTCTTAATATTTCAGGTGGATTTCAAAACAACGTTGGGAGAAAAAGTTTAGATTAAAAGAATACAAACTGTATGATTCCATGATTTTATGCATACCTGTGTATACATATATCACAACAATACTAATCCATAATCTAATTAATCCATGATACCACAAATAAGGATAGGATTAACTGACCAGGGGCAGGTATTGCTTGATATCATTTTATTCTTTTTCCTTTTTTTTTATTTGAGCTCTTGTTACATAGGAGTGTTCAGCTTTTAGAAATTTATTGAGCTGTACGCTTATGATATGTGCATTGTTATTCTTGTATAAAATTAAATTAATACAAAAACTGTCATTTCTAAAAGGGGTATTATTAAAACATTTTACTTTTATTCAGTGAAGCATAAAGAATTCACTGTTGTGGGAGAAGTACATAAGTTTTAAAAACCATACTTTCTAATACAGTCTAGGAAACCAGTATCATTTGATGACTATGTATCTAAGTGACAGTTTCAGGTTTTCTGATGTTAATAAAGCCCTGATAAAATATTTAAATTTCAGTAGACAAAATAGGAGATTAAAAGAAATAAATAATGATAATATTTTGGCCTCGTGACATAATTTAACTTAGTATTAATATTTAAAGTTAAACAAACTTTTCCTATGTAAGAGTAACCACCAAATTAGAGTTTCAGGCCCAATCTATAATGTGAGAATTTCTTTCAGTGAAGTTAGAAATGAAAATAGCAGAAATACTATAAACCACCTGACCAGAACAAGAGGAAACAATTCAATGGAAGCACGAGGAGGCTAAAGCATTTCTCTGTCCTGCATTCCTCAGACGCCCAAACCAGATGATAATTAAGCTCGACCTACATGCTCAGTCCTACCACAGATTCTGGAATCAAGTAGCTAGGGAGATTCTTTAAAGAATTCTATCAAGGAAGTCAGTGGTTTGATAATATTAGTCCTGCAGTTCCTGGTATTTCTCTACACCAGGATTTTTTTTTTATAATCAGTTCTTTTATCATATAAAACCTGTTTTTATAACTAGCTCTTGTTTGTCCCTCATTAAGCAATTTTTGCCTAACAAGCCAGTTTCTGTTACTTGGTTTTTGTTTTGAGTGATCTGTTCAGGAGTATCCTGTTTGGTGTCCTACCTCACATAGCAGTTATTTGTTCCATGGACCTGTCTTCTGATCCTCACTGGGTTTGTTTGGTGCTGATAACCTGTGTGTCCCTGAACGATGGTCTAAAGTTTGCTGCCAAGCTTTTCCAAAACCATGCTCTGCCTGCAAACAAGGGCATTTACCTGTCACTCACTTATCACCAGAGCCCCATGTCTTGTGTGGACTTCCACCAATGCTAGGTGCCAGACTTCATTTCCAACCACCTCACCATCCCTGGGAAGACATCCTAAGCCTGACATGCATTAAGCCTGATGTGCTATCTAGAGTCCCTCACACTGCTGACTAATGAGGTACATTCCAACACTAGTGGATTTTTCTCACCTCTGGGTTCCAATCATCTTAACCTTGCCCTTCTGACAACTCCATTGAAGAAGGCAGAAATTAAGAATAGAATACATTTATTTTCATCTCAATCAGGCTCAAGATGCCACAAGACAAGAAAAAGCCTGCAGTCCCCCATCCTTAACAATGTTTACCAAATCTTGCCCCACTTGGCAGGCATCAAGGCATTGAGATGGAGCTAAAAGATAGAAGAAGCTGAGAGAAGCAATAGAGGAGATAAGATACTATAATAGTATACAAGGAGGAATATTCCAGAGCCATTCATGCACTACTGTTTCCCACTCGTGTTATTTTTAAGCCTCCTTTGTATAACGCTTTACTGCTATAGCCACTTTCTCCACTATTTGTATATTCTGGCTTTGCCCTATTTAATCAATGTGTGTTCATTGATCTTTGCATTAAATTGTTTGTTTATTTGTTTGTTTTTAACTATGAAGAGCAACTTTAGGAGTCATAGTTCTTGATTTATCCCCACCCCTATCCACATGAACTTGGAACTATCACTAACCCTAAGCTGAAGTTTCATTTAAAAAGGATGGTTTGGATTAGATCATGAATTCTCTATATATTGGGGGAATAAAATTTCTTCTTATCTGCTAAAGTCATAAAATTCATGAGAATAATGAAGGTGCATCCCCTGACTTAGTTGGAATGGACTAAGCGCAGAGGGCTGACTGCTAGAACCATGGTGAACACTCAGTTTCCAGCGCTAGACAAACTAGAGTTTGAATTGTCACTTCCCCATTTTCTAGTGATTGGGCAATTACATTAATTCAATTAGCTTCAGTTTTCTCGGTTATGAAATGTGGATAACAATAGGGTTGACTCTATATGGTTGTTATGACTCAATACATATGACATATAAAGCACTTAATAAATATTTGCCACTGTAAATATTTTAAGATATACTGGCCAATGCAGAAGCACTGTAGAATAATGGAAAAACAATGAACTACAAGTATGTCAGGGCACAGTTTCAAATCCTAGTTTGGCTACTTGCCCACTGTGGTATATTGGATGAGTGATTTAACCTCATACTTCTTCATCTATGAAATGTGATTAGAATAGAAGATTTTAAAGGTATCTTCCAATTCCAACATGCTACAATTATCTTACCTATTATAAAAAAAAAAAACTTTAAATACTTGTGGGTCTCAGTAGGGGCTAAGTCTTACCATACTGTAATCAGCACCAAGACATCATACGAACTCCAGCATCCAATGTTATAATGAAATATATTTTCCAAATAAAGGATTCTATTTTAAAATATTACTTACCATCATATTTTTAATTTTGTGTTTATCATTCTTTTCTTTCTGCTAGGTTAATTTAATGCTTTTGTTAAACTAACAAAAGATATATTTTACCATTAAAGATGCATTACTATATTACCTTTAATACAGTGTAACTAAGAGGCATCAGAAAGACAGAAATACAACTATGCCAAAAGCATCAGTAGGGTACATAAAGTTGTATGTATTTCACTATACATTTTTTTACTGACCAGTCTTTATTTTGAACCTATATTTTCATTTATTTTTGCCTAAAGTAATTCATAAACCATACAAAGAGGGAAATTTTTATTATAAACTATGATGGAATTTAATAGCAACTAATTTCGGATTAAATTATCTACATGCTTATGTATAGGTGGATGTGTGTGTATGCATTTACACACTTAAATATGTATAGAGAGATATAAATGTATGTTCTCCTCCACACACACACACACACACACACACACACACACACACACACACACACACACACACACTAAGCCTTGCTAAAAAATAACCTGAAAGCAAAGAGACATTACACACAAGATTTGCCAACCACTAAGAAAAAACATACATCTAGTAATGAATGTTAATTTTGATAGTCTGATATCTTTTTTTAGTGCATTTGGAGAAAAGCCTCTGGATTTGAGAGGTTCCAGCACTTACCAAAAGCACAGTCACAGTGTGTTTTCCCTTGCTTCTTTGTGCTTTCCCTTCTCTCCTCTCTTCACTTTTCTCTTTGTAATACCATATGTGTTTGTTTTCTAGATATGCACAACAAATTACCAAACTTTTAGTGGCTTAAAACAAAACACATCTATTATCTCACAGCTTCTGTGGGTCAGGAGTAAAGGCGAACTTAGGTGGGTCCTCTGCTCTGACTTTCATAAGTTCTCATCTGGAGGCTCAACTAGATAAGAATCTGCATCCACGCTCATTCAGAAGAAATCATTTCCTGTGGCTGATGGAAGACATCCTCATGTCCTGAAGGTTGCCCATAGTTCCCTGCCACATGGACCTCTCCATTAGTAGTTCACAACCTGGCTGTTTGCTTCCTTGGGGCCAGCAGAAGAATCTCAGATGCCATTCATTGGAGCAACATTCCATCACCTTTGCAACATAATGTAACCTAATCGAGGGAGTGACTTTTGCCACAAGGAATCAACTTAGTCTGTGTCTGTCACACTGTACAATAGTAATTTAGTAAGAATTCTTTTTCAAAGATGATCAGTCAAATTTCCCCACACCACTGACCTTCAGCCTTGATATAGACTCCATTGAGATATTTTTAAAAATGAGAAACAATAACATTTTTAACTCCAAAAAATAGAGCTTTCAGAACTAAGGACAAAACTAGAAAAGAATTTTTTTCAGTAAGGAAAGCTTAATTGGAATAAACTCAAATGAAGAGACACAATAAAAGGTAAAGTAAGAAAAATGATGTAATCAGTGATACTGCGAAGAAAAAAACATGATTGGCACAAATAGTAAATATTATAATTAATATAATCCTGAAAAAAAGGCTTGAACCTACGTTTTTGCAAAGATATATCATGCAATTAGGAAAAATATTGGACAGTGGTTACACTGAGACAACTGCTAGTAAAATTATTGGGCTTAAAATTAAAGAAAGAATTCTTGAACATCCAGACAAAAAGACCAATTCAGTTATAAGGAAAAACCAAAAGCAACAGATAACATTTATAACATAAAACAATGGAAACATAAATACTTAAAGAAAATATGAGTTTGGGATTTTAAATTGAGCCAAACTGATTTTCAGTCACTGCTATAAATTTTCAAGAGCACAGGGAGTATTGACTCAGTATCTATTCCTGACAATTTATTTGACAATAAGCCCACCAAGAATTCAAGGGAAGTGTCAGCAATTCTTTCTATAAAACCATGGCTAAAATAAATTCAATATACATAACTGTAAAGCTAACACCACTTAATGGGGATAACATAACCAAATATAGTATAAACAATGTTCTCTAACAAAAGAAATCTATTACAGTTAACAAATAATGGGAAGCAAAGCAAATCTATGGATTATACAAGTTCACTGCATTGTAGAATGTGAATTGGTATAAGAGATTACCAATACCTAATTAAATTCTAGGGGAAAGGGAGGGAAGAATGAATAGGTTATTAGCTAATTTTATTATTGTTGCATTATGAAAGTGGTAGAAAGTATTGATTAAAGGATGGATTAAATGCATGTATTAAGGTAAATATTAGGAAAAACACAAATCTTTGATACACATTGAGCTATTTTGTAGTAAACTGGCATAACATCTACAATTTAATCACAAATGGTTCAGAAAAGAAATACGTGTCTGCCCAAACATACACTCACATGACTACCACACACACATGAATGTACACACAGAGACAGGGAAAGCGAGAGATGAATAAAGGCAGAATGATAAATTAAAGTGGCAAATGTATAAAAAAAATTGATGAAAACTGGTAAAGGGAAAATAGGAGTTTCTTGAATGACTACTATAACTATAGTTGTTCTACATGTTTAATTCAAAATGTGGAATCTACTAATAAAAATTAATAGCTATAAGGAGAAAAACTAGAAATTTTCTTAACATAATAAAATTTGTGTTACTCCAAATCAAAAATCAACACTTAATGAGGACACTCTAGCACCACTACCTTTAAAGTCTGGAACAAATCAAGTGTACCTAGCTAGTATCATTAGTTTTATTCTCTATCAAGTTGGAAGCATTGCCTAACCCAAATGGTAGTATGTATCTATACACACACTTATGCATAAGAATTTGGAAAGAAGATTATCTTCATGTGCTATGATATTATAACTGGAAAACCAAAAGAATAAATGAGAATCTATAGCCAATAATAACAGTTTCATAAAGTGACAGGAGATAAAATTAACATATCCAGATCACTAGCCTTAGTATTTATAAGTAATAGCAATGACCAGTTAGAAGATCTAATAGAAAGAAAGGCTCTATTTCAATAAAATAATAATACTAAAGTATATAGGCATAAACTTTTAAATATGTGAAAAGAGATATGAGGAAAAATATAGATGCTCATGAAAGATGCAAATGATACATGACTAAATGGAAAATGATTTCTTTTCTTGAATATGAATATTTAATTTCATAAAGGTGACAATTCTAATTTAATTTTGTAAATATAATCAATACAAATAAAAATTTCATATGTTCTTCCTTGGAGCAACAAAAGTTGATTATGAAGTTCATAAGAAAGAAAAAAGAAAAAACTTAACAAGGGAAAAGCTGAAAAAGTTTGTGGTGGGGGGAACTATCATACCTAATACTAAAACACTTTAAGCCCTCCATCATTAAAACAGCGTGATATCATTTTACTAACAAACTAAACTATCAATGAAAATAAGTTGAGTATCCAAACAGGCTAAATATGTACAGATTTTGGTAATGATAAAAATGTCATCTAGAGTTAGTGGAAGAGAGATAAATGTTTAATAGTGTCCTGACAACTGATTAAGCATATGGAAATATATGAAATTTTATCCATTCTTCGTACCATGTACTAGGATAAATTCCAAGAGCTTAATATAAAAAATAAATAAAATCATAAAAGTAGCAGGAAACATGCATAAATTTGTTTTTTAACCTAGGATAGGAAAACACTTTCATTCCTATCTATCTATCTCTCATATCTATTTGTCTTTTTAACTATTCATTCATCCACCCAGCACTATAGGAATTTGATATAAGAAAAAAAATCACAGAAGTAAAAACTTTGTAATTGTACATTCAAATATAAAACAGGTATATACATTCAAAAAGCTTCCCTTAAAAATATACATATTTTTTCTGGCTCTGTCCATTGGAAATGCCCAGAAGCAATGTCGACCCACTAGTAAAGAATAAGTTTAAGGCCCAGATTGTGGTCTCTAAATATTATTTCTTACTAAAAAGGGACAGCACCCTTTGGACAAATGACTGATACCAGGTCTAGGGCAGGAAATGTACAAGATGACCCTTGGGTACTCTGTCTAAAGGTTATCGGAGCCAGTTTGATGGAACTCCCACTGTTAGATGAGACTGAGCATCAAAGAGCATAGAGATTGTAATGCATTGAAACATCTGATATAGTAAAACCTGTTACTAAGAATAGTATTTTAAAAACTGATTAGGTACTCTTAACATTTGCTAGAGTACAACTTATTAGCTTGAACATTAATCTTTTCAAGAAAAGATCAAAACTGTATCCTATTTTTCTTATTTAAAAAAGTCAGTCAAATACAGTTCTTTATAGAAGAGCTTCAACTAGTAAATGAAGAGAAAATTATAAAATCACCATTTTGTAAGCTCTAAATAATGGGTGGGGGAATAATCAATGGATTTTAAAATAACTAGATAAAAAGGTGATGGGAATCTTTTAATGGAGGGATCAGGTTGTTACTACTTTTAAATGCACTGGTCAAGGTACTACTCAAAGTGAAACAACCAGATATTTCATGTTTTCTAATGTGATGCATTAGAAAGTACGGAGCACAATTTATCAGGATGACTCATCAAATAATTGAACGTGAATCCAATCCTCTCTACATATGTATTAGTCTGTTTAGGTTGCTTATAACAAAATACACGGAACTGGGTGATTTATAAAGAGAAACGAAATGTATCACTTAAGTTTCTCAGGACAGGAAGTCCAAAATCCATCTGGTGGTGGCAACAGTGAACCAGGGGTCTCACGTAGCAAAGTGGTGGAAGCACAGAGAGCAGAGAGAGAGAAAAGACAGATTCTCCTCTTCTCTTACAGCCCTCAGAACCACACCCCTGACCACCATTTTTAATCCACTCACTACTGCACAGTCCTACAATCTAATCACCTCTTCAGGGCCCCACCTTACAATTACCATAATAGGATTTCCCACCCTCTTAACAGTCACAGTGGGGACTAAGTTTCTAATACATAAAACTTGGGGGACACAATTCAAGCTGCAATGAGTTTTGGGGGGACATAATTCAATCCACTACAATCTATGTTACTATAATTTTACAAGAAATATAGGGGATAGAGAGACAAGGTAAATGACACCATAAGGAAACAATCAGCCAAAGCCAGGATATCGGACATTTTACAGGATAAAAGACTCAATTTCTCTATCTAAACTGTGGCAGGAAGAAAAATAGAATGGGAGACAATTGGAACATAAAAACACTTAAGAGACATAAAAAATCAAAAACAATGTGGTATCTTGTTTGAATTCCTGTTCAGACCAACTATAAAAAGATATCTTTAAGGCAATTAGAAAAATGTCATTATTAATCGTGTATTAAATAGAATTAGGGAATTATTATTAATTTTGAGTTATAATGGTGGTTATATTATAAAAGTAAATGTATTTATAGGAAGTGTGCACTCATGTATTTATGAATGAAATAACATAATATTTGGGGTTTACTTTAATACACATACACTCCTGAAAAGCAAAGTAATACATGTTGGGTTTTCAGAGCTGCTAATATTCACTTTCACCATCACCAAAATGAAATGAAATTTCTATATGCCAAACTATGCAACTTTACAGACAGATATCATATCTTATTTGTGTAACAGGCCATTGTTTCTGACTTTTCAGACATCAATATTTATGAAATTTCCAGACTCCATGACACCACATTTGTCTGTTGGAAAGAAACAGAAGCGTACTATCACCTGACCTACGAGAGTTTATAATTTTTTAGTAGAGCTTTAACACATAAATTGACACTTTCAGAAAAGTTTGCAACCAATATATTTTAACAGAAGGTCTCCATGTCCAAGAATACTGTAGAATTATTTTCCCCTTTTGGGAAAATAGGGTTATTACCTGAATAAAGGCAGTTGTTCACTCCTGTACCTGTCTCAGGATTATTGTTAAAAACAATAGCTCTAGATGTGGACTTATAAATGTCAACCTACAAAGGACCTTGGAGGGGGAAAGACAGCAAAGCTCAATTTGCTACTTAAAGTACAAACCACCATTAAAAGCCACACTCAGGAGGTCAGCAGTGGATGTTTATGACGCCATCTCTAAGATATGTGGGATGCAGCTGGAGGAGCTATAACAAGTGACAGAACAACTCTTCATAAGCTGCTGCTGGCTCTGTTCTCAGTGAACCCCAGTTAGGTCTGTCCACTGAGGATACACAGAATGGCCTAATGCTCAAGCAGAGCAGTGAAAAATAATAGCATCCCCAGTCAATGCTCGAGGAACTCAGAGGCTTGTTAGGTATTTCTACAGTCTCACTAAGTTGAAAAGTGCCATTTGCACTGAGAGTTAGGTTATGCTCTTGTTTATTTAAACATCTGTTCACTCAGAAACATTTATGATGCATGTAATCTCTATAAGCAAAAGCAGAAAACTCTGCTCTAAAGGAGCTTCCAGTCAAGAAAAGGAGACAGGCTTTCACCAAAAAATCACAGTGATGAACATATAATCATAAATTTTAATAAGGAAAGAAATCAGTTTCTTCATGAGTCTATATTAAAGGAATCTTCTTCTAGTCTGGGACGTTCAAGTAAGGCTTTCCTAGGGAATGAATGACACTTATCTGAGGCTCGAAGGAAGAAAACGTGTGCTCTGGGTGAAGTTGATAGAATAGAAACTTCCTAGGCGGAGGGGACTGTGGAAGTAAAGGTGCTGCAACAGGAGTCCAGAGGAGCTACAGCACAACTAAGGGGAGAATAAAAGGAGATGAAGCTTGAGAAAGAAGCAGGCCTAACTTTAAAGAACTCTGCAGCCACGTTCAAGGGTTAGAACTTTAAGAGCCATTGGCAGCCAGGGAAGGATTTTAAGCAGAGGAGTAACATGATTAAATTTATATTTTAAGATCACTCTGGTTTTAAGTATGGAGAATGGATTTTAGGGAAGGCTGAATAGATAGAAAGATTGCAAATGACTGTTGTGAATGTCCAAGCAAGAGATGATAGTAAATGAAACAAGGCTGGTAATCTTGGAGGTGAGGAGAGGGCTCAAGAGACATGTTAAGATAACTGACAGGCCTTGGTAAGGGATTAGATGAGGCGAGAGGGGAAGGAGGGAAATGAGCTAAGGCAGAGGGAGTTTGAAAGAAACCCTTTGCTTTTTTGTTTGTGCAATTGAATGGGGTGGGGACCACATTTGCAGAGGTGGGGAACATTCGAAGAAAACTAAATTTGAAGGAGACTTGTGGTCTGAGATATGCTGAATTTGGGATATCTTATTGGAAATGTCAGATGGGAAGACGAATGTAAAAATATGTGTCACAAAGAAAGGGCTAGAAATGCAGAAGTCATTAGCCAGATGGTAAATGAGGCCAGAGGTGTAAATGAGATTTCCTAAAGGGAGAGAGTTGAGAGCACGGCTTCAAACTGAATCAAGCCAGCAGGGAGGAGTGATTGTTTTTATCCAGCCAAATGTTTTAAATTTTTCTGAATTTAAGAATCTTTAGGTGTAGTATGCATTTTCCAGCTTAACAATTTTTCTTCTCTTCTACCAGGCTATTAACACATTTGTTTTACCTGTTGGCTTTGAAGACATTTGAGTTTTCACAATGTAGCTTAAAAAAGAAGAGGATTTAGGGTAGTCTTGAGCAATTTCATTATACATTTGGGTAGAGACAGATGAATTCTGCAAAGACTATGAGAACAGTTGAAGTGCTGAGGGTTAGCAATGAAATCTCTTAAAAACACATTATATCTTCAATAGATAAAGATAGAAAATTATATTATAAAAATAATATTTACTTAAAGATATATTTTGAGTATCTGAATCATGATCATTTATGCACTATGGAATGTTAGTTTTAAGTTTTATAATATTTTTCTGATGTATAAGGGATACAAAGTTTATAGAATAATAAAAAAACATATTTAAATGATGTGCAAAATTTCTTACAATTTCTACTGCATCTGACTGCCTTTTTTTTTCTAATTAGAATAGCCCAACTTTTAAATATGATAGGAATTGTTTCATTATTCTATCGTATGTAATTCTTCATTTCTACTGAGTTTAATTTCTAAAAACTGAGAAGTTATTATATAATTTCAAACATCACCATCTGTGAAACGGGAATAAAGAATGAAAAATATTGAAAATGCTTGGAAGCACTTGACTGAAAAACAGTTGTTTTGTTATAATTGCAGAAAGAGACATTAGGATGATAAATAATCATCATCCATTTGCAACCTTTATAATAAGAACTTGAACTTTCACAACAAATTTCTTTTCCCCAGCTTTAGGCAAAGGCATTATGCCACATTTAATCCATTGAATTAATGAATATTCAAGTAAGTTATATGCTAGTAATAATAATAATCTCTTATAGCTTATGTAACTGTCATCTTTTTCTTTAATTTTTATACTGCAATTGGTTGAATTATATATAAAAGGAAAATTAAATCTATACTTAAGAAAATCATTCAGAAGCAGTATAACATAACAATTAAGAGCACAGACCCTTAAGAGCAGGGTCCAGCCTCGTTTTAGATATTGAGCTCTGCCACTTTCCAACTATATGACTCTTGATATTTTATGTCTCAGTTTCCCCTTGTGGAAAAAGGGACAATAAGGGTAACCACATCTTTGGTTTGTCATGAGAATACAACTAATGACTACAAAGTGTTAGAATAATGCCTAGACTTTGTTATAATTATTTTCATTATTATTTAAAATTGAAGTATCTGTTTCACATTAATTAAGTTATAATAAAAATCATGCTAAAGTAAATCTGGGAGGAAAATACAGGCTTCTTTCCACTCCACTCATAGAAACACATTGTAAAATAAATTATTCTTTTAAAAGCACCACAGAGTTGAATTTTTTTTTCATTTATTCAACAAGATATTATTGACTATCTATTATGTGCTAGGTGATATGTTAGGCCTGAGTATACATTTTAATCTCTACCTGCTCTAACAGTTTATATTCTAATGAGGAGACAGACATTACATTAAATAAATTCTCTCTCTCTTTCTCTCTCTCACTCTCTCTCTCCTTCTCACCCCACCCACACAACAATTTCACATTTTGAAAGAAAGATTATAAAACGAAAGCAAAGGGAATCAAGTATAAGAGGGAGAAACAATTTAAGTTAGGGATTAACACAGGATAAAAAAAATGTCACTTTAATTCTCAAGTAAGGCACACAAAAAGACAGTATAGGTACAAAGTTTACCTGTATGCACACACATGCATATATATACATGCACACAGCATCCCAGGTTTCTGGTTTTGGTAAAAGCCCTATTCTTAGACATTAATGTTAGTTGGTTCAACACAGTGCCTGGTCCACGATGTAAGGACCTGATTTAAACTCCAGATGCATTTCTTTCAAATACTCTTTGGAAAAATGCAACAGAAAAATGCTGAGTTAAGAAAAGAAATTGCAGGACAGAATCATACCTAACTAGCTTCTGTCACTATTGGCTTTCTCATTTGTGTAGCACCAAATGCTACCTCTGAGGCAACTGACCAAGCTTTGTTTCCTTTTAACTTGAATATATCATGAAACTTTGATTTTGCAAACTTGTTCTTGGAATACACAGCAGCTAGCTCCCATTTCCTGAATCCCTGTTTATGCCAAACACTGCAAGAAAACCAGGATGACCAGGGCATTCCTCATCCCCAGAAGTCACATCTACAACCACCCCACAACTTGGGAAACCTGGTGAGATTCAGAGGTCCCTGGGGAACTTGTAGTCCATCCTCTGCAAAGCCCTCAGTACCCTCAGCATCCTTTAAGCTCCCTTTACCCACCTGCCCTGTCTGCAGCCTGGCTCCCTCCTGAGGACACTGCTTCACCTGAACCTTCTCAAGTGCTGCTGCTTTCTTCTCATATCCCCCATTCCCTACTCCTGGAAGTAAGTAGTTGTCTTCCTGGCCCCTCACTGGCCCCTCCAGACCATTTAACTTTATCCTCCCTAAAACCCACAGTTTTAAATTACATATCTTCAAATTCCACCATTAGGGAGATCTGTCCTCATTCCTTGACAAGCTCCACAATCACTTTCATACCTTCCAGGAATATTCTTGATGGATCTTGGAGGTGACTGGCACCATCTTGGAGGTGACCAGTGCCATTTTACACACACTGAGCACAAAATAGCTTCCAGCCTTTCCCTTAGAGAAACCTCCTGGTTTCTGAGAAATAGAAACTCCTCTACTTCCGCATGGGTGCGGCCTTCCACCTGATTGCATCAGCCAGCCTTATCTTCCACACCAGCACCAAACCCTTCCCTGATGACATCAGCCTTCCCTACAGCCTATATCAGCCCTCCCACCCAGATGCTGGCTGCTGCTCTCCATTTTGAGGGCAGCCCAGCAGATTCTTTTCCTTTAATAAAGCTTGATCGGTGCCCGGCGTTTTGGCTCACTTTCTTTCAATTCTTATTAGATTTCTTGATGATTTTAACATTCTTCCAATGGTCTGGTCATTTAGAGACATACCCTTTTCCAGTGACCTTTACATCCAATTTCAGACATATGATAATCTAGATTTTGTTATTACCAAAAAGATAACCACTCTCTATCTTAGTTTCATGCATTCTACGCACTGGCCACTGTTTTGTTTTTCCAGTTTACTCTTTTAGACACCCCCCAATTCAACAATTATTCAACCACAGCCACGGTTTCCCTGCTTTCTAAAAAACAATTTCATACCATTGCTTCTCTCCTCAACTGCCAACACCTTCCTGTCTTCCTCATTCTCGGTGATACCCTTGATTCCAATTTCACTAAGAAAAAATAAATAGAAGCAGTCAGAAGTCGACCTTCACCAGAAGGTCACCGCCACAACTGCTCGCCTGCCTGCATCTGTGTTCGTAGTCCCTGACTGCAGTCCCGACATTAAGGCAGAACTGGCAATGCTATTCTCTAGGTCGGCACAGTCCCCATCTTTTCCACCTTGCTCAAGAACATCCCTCTTGCAATCTCCCTTCTCTCTTTCGCAGCTTCAATTTGTTCCTCTCTACTGGGTCATTCTCATCAAAAAGTTTTACTTATTTATTTTTTATTTTAATTTATCAATATACGATGTAGTTGATTTTCATGTCCCTTTACCAAATCCTCCTTTTCCTTCCTCCCTCTCCCCCCCACCCCCCCATCAACATCATACCTGTTCACTTGTCTCAACAAGTTCAAGTGATCATTGTGTCTTCTTTTTTTCCTCCCCCTTTGTTTGTATATTTATTTATTTATTTTTATTAGCTCTCACAAATAAGTGAGAACAAGTGGTATTTTTCTTTCATTTTGTAAGTTTTAAATTGTGTGCTATTCTGAGTAGTGATGAAATTTCACACCGTCTGGCTCCTTCCTGCCCAGGACATGAATCATCCCTTTGTCCAGCATCTCCACACTGAAGATGCTGCCCGCCTCTTAGTCACTTAGTAGCCCTCTTGGTTACCGTATTGACTGTTGTGGCATCATAGTGCTTGCGTTCAAGTAACCTTTACTATACTTAATAATGGCCCTAAGCACAAGAGCAGTGTTGCTGGCATATTGTTATAATTGCTCTATTTTATTATTAGTTATCATTGTTGACCTCTTTGCCTAATTCATAAGTCAAACTTTATCATAGGTATGTATATATATGAAAAAACATGGTATTTATAAGTTTCCAAACTATTCATAGTTTCAGGCATCCACTGATGGTCATGGGATATATCCCCCATGGATAAGGAGGGGACTTTTGTACTCACAGGGTTGTGCAACTACCGCCACTATCTAATTTCAGAACAATTTTATCACCCCAAAAAGAAGCCCCCTCCCCATTAGCAGTCACTCCACATTCTCCACTTCCCCCCGACCATGGCAATCACTAATCGATTTTCTGTCTCTATGGATTTGCTCTTTCTGGACATTTTATATAAATTAAATTATACAATATATGTCCTTTTGCATCTAGCTTCTTTCACTTGGCATCCACTTCTTTCACTTTATACATGCAGTTGTAGCATGTATCACTACTTTATTCCTTCCTATGGTTGAAAATATTCCATTTTTATGAATATACCACATTTTTAATTTATTTATCAATCAATGAACATTCTGGTTGTTTCCACTTTTGGACAATTATGAGTAATGCTATTAAGAATTTGTGTACAAGTTTTTGTGTGAATATATGTTTTCAATACTTTGGGGTATACACCTGGAAGTGGATGGTTAGGTCTTGATATACTTTATACCCAGTATCTCTCATTATGTTGATGCTTGATTGAACCATATCAATGTGTTTTATACATTTTTATAGATAACAGAGAATGGAATAAAAGTCAATTTTGGTATACATTTCCAATAAGGCAGGACAAATGGAAAACCTCATCCTAGAAAGTTCAAATTCACTACTGTGGTCTAAAGTAGTTAGGGCAGGATGATTCTCCAGATGTGGCAGCCAGAATATAGTGACCTTTGTTCACATGACTCTCAACCCTCTGCATACATCACTACCCACATAAGTATATTTTATGATAAACAAGATATTTCCCTTACTGTCCTTCAGTGTTAGTAATTTACCTCCTCAGTTAAGGTCACTGATATCCCCTGTTATTTGGAGGCACACCCTTTGCTCAATATTGGCCTATAATGCCACATCTTACTAGGCCCCTTATCACTGAAAAAACACAGTGCTTTATAACATTACTGCCGTAGCATGATCCACAGAGCAGTAGCCACATCATCAGCATCACCTGTGAGCTCCTTAGAAGTGCAGAATGTTGGGCCCTATCTAGATCTACTGGATAAGAACCTGTATTTGGACAAGACCCATGGATCTTCATGCACATTAAAGTTTAAGAGGCAATACCATATCACTATCTGAGGTCATCAAGTTTCTTTAGCACTTAAAGCTGGAGGCTCAGTCTTTTAATTAAAGTCTTCCTGTGAGAATATGAACATTAAATAATATTATTACCAATAATAAGCAAAAAATAATTATTGGGTATCAACTATGTTTCAGACACTATGCTTTCTCTTTGATTCCTCCAAGCATTTTTGCCCCCTTTACAGATATCAGAGAAACAGGGCTCAATGAGGTCAGGCTACTTGCCTGAAGTCAGGAATAAGTACTTTCAAGATAGAGACCCAGGAGTCAAATCCCAGTCAATCGCCTTACCACTACTGTGTCTTGTCCAGTAATTTCTGCAAATAGCATTCCCACAATCTAATTCATGGGCAAAAAAGAAGAAACAGAAACAAAATCTATTCTGCATAGTTTCTAAACAACTTTAACTAATTACATGTGTTCTTACCTACTCACAAACGTGTAAGCTCCATTCTGGTGGGAATTTTTGCCATTATCACTGCTATATATCCAGTTTCTAGAACAGCACATAATAAGCTATCACTAAACTTGTTAAATGAGAAAATTAACTTATATATCAAAACCCTTCCTATGGCTTATTAAAAGAAGTGAAATTTCATCTTTACTGATTTCTCTTCCAATTTTTCATCCTTGGACTTTACCTGTAGTGTGAATGCTAATGGCTGGTTTGCCGTGGTGTGGTTGCATTTATCTTCAAATGCAATCAGAAGTAATAAGGTGCTATACATAAGCAGTAACTCCTCAAGATGCCATCTTACCACAGTATTTTGACACAGTACAACATTGTAGGAGCTGTATTTGTGGCTAAAAATGTATTTTGGCAGTTATTAGGCAACATCAACATGGAAATGTCAGTCTGAGCCTGGCACACTGGTGCATTTTGCAAGAGCTGAAAATGTGCAGTGTAAATGTGGCACAGTATGCATTGAGAGAAGTTAAGATGTGTCACCCAAGGGACTAAGAATGCTGGAAATTCTTGAAACCAGTCTACTCCATCTATCTTGTACATGATAACTTTACTATGGGACCACTTGTTACTCTCCTCCATTCCATTAGGCAACCAAATTACATGCCAAGCTAGCTTTATGAAAAGAACCCTAAGTAGGTGGGCCATAGCTACAAGAAAACAAGAGAATGAATTCATTTATGCAATTTCATCTTTTAGAGTACAAATAGTCTTTTCCGGGCCGGCCCCGTGGCGCACTCGGGAGAGTGCGGCGCTGGGAGCGCAGCAGCGCTCCCGCCGCGGGTTCGGATCCTATATAGGGATGGCCAGTGCGCTCACTGGCTGAGCGCGGTGCGGGTGACACCAAGCCAAGGGTTGCGATCCCCTTACCGGTCACAAAAAGGACAAAAAAAAAAAAAAGAAATAGTCTTTTCCATTTATGTATATAGGAAATGTCAGAATTAGTCAGATAGAGACAGAAAAGGGTGCAATTATTCAAAAATACTTAGGAAAACACAGAAGAACTTCAGTATTTCTGTAATAGAATAAAAGGATATAAATCTATATCAGACATGCTGAAATTATATTGTGGTTATTGAGGCAATGTACATACCGATTTATTGATAAGGCTATTTTGCATCTAATGCTAATACCAAACTTAATTTGTATGCAAGTCTTATTGTCATTAATACCTTATTTGGCTGTGGATGATGAATGGCTAAGTAGATAATGAGGTGAAAAGAGCCATAATCTTGTTTGACACCTGACAAGAAGGGCACACCTGGGCAGCCAAAGGGCAGATATTCTAACTAATCCTTCCATGAAATTTTACAAACTTGCCTCCAATACCTCAAAAGCAAGATATTATTATATTTCACTAGGGAAATTCACATACAATACCATTGACATAATTTGCAGGACCTAGTGCAAAATGAAATGTGGGGCCTCTTGTTCAAAAAGCAGGAGGTGGAAATGCCACTAAAGTTACTAAAATATAAAGTTTTTTCCTCTCTTTTGCAATCACTCTTCCAACTTGTCAGGGTATTTTTATATTTGCTATTTAATTTCATTCTAAGTAAAAAATTACTTTCACCTTTATGTGACAAAATGCCAGTTTTAAAGGCAATTATCATATTCTATTAGTAATCACTGAAATTAGGACTATATACTTTACGGTTTATACCCTGAGAGTGCAGGGAGTTGACCAGGCGAGACAAACACAAGCCAGATTCAGGATGGTTGGAAGGAGAAAGAAAGTGTCCTTCAAGGTCAAAAGGGATACTCCTGAAGCAAGTGCAGACCTGAACAGCTGCTGGAGCCCCACCCACATCCCAGGCTCCCATGTGGGGGAACCTGACTGCAGCTGGGTTCCACTTCCTGCCAGCCACTGGATCATGCACCTTACCCTGACTAGGGCTGGGAAGGTGAGTGAGGCATGGCCTCTTCCCAAGGGCTGCAGCTCCACCCCACCACGGCCGAGGGCACTGCAACCCCATGCTGAGTCTCTAGATCAGGGGTGAGTGAGAGGCTGCTGTAGTGCTGCCAGCCCAGGGCATGTCCCCCTCCCCAGATGCTAGTACAGGACTTCAACCCTTGCCACACCTACACCCCCTCTGGAGGCAGGGTGGCAGCAGTGGTTGAGAGGTGGTGAAGAGGGGGAGGCTGGTGCCGGGGGAGGGGGCAGCCTAGTGCCCATTCCTTGCACCCTGTACACTGCACTCACCCTACCCTGCTTACCTAACACATCCTTTCCGTGGAGGGAGCCTGAGCAAGGACTGCTGCTTACCCTCCAATATCCATTCTCTCCTCCTTTAATAGTAATGGAACCCTCAACTTTTAGCTGGGCACAAGGACCCCTGGGATAAAGCAGACATTTTCCAGTCAGCCGTACAGCTCAGTATGCCGTGTGACTGAGTCATGGCCAATGCTGTGTAAGTGGAATCAACTCATGTGGCAGTGGTACCCGTGCTTTGTCTCTTTCTTCTGCGTGTTTTCTTCCGTTATGTAGAACATGGATGAATACAAAATCTGGAGCTCCAGATGTCATCTTGAACCTGGAGCACAAAGGCCATACCTCACCAGCTGTGGACTGCTACCACCAGACTTAAGAGAAAGAGACACGTACATCTAACTTATTTAAGCTTTTCTTTTTCTGGGTCTCTGTTACTCACAGCCAAACTGTCACCCTAAAGATAGCATAAAAGTGTAATCTGATTTTTATGCTACTGCACCCCCCACTGACCCTTGTTCAGAAGATAACTTGCCCAACCCCAAGACCTCTTTATTAGTCTGTTTATTTTGCTTATAACAAAATACATGGAACTGGGTGGTTTATAAAGAAATGTAATTTATTGCTTACAATTTCTGAAGCTGGGAAGTCCGAAGTCCATCTGGTAGTGGTGACAGTGATCCAGGGGTCTCACATTGCAAGATGGTGGAAGCAGAGAGAGCAGAGAGTGGGAGCTCCTCATGCACTCTCCTTGTAAAGCCCTCAGAACTACACCCCTGACCACCATTATTAATCCATTTACTATTAATTCATTCCTTCAATCCAATCACCTCTTCAAGGCCCCATGTTACAATTACCATAATAGGATTTCCCACCTTCTCAACAGTCACAGTGGGGGCAAAGTTTCTAATACATAAAACTTGGGGGACACAATTCAGATACAGTGAATTTGGGGGGGACATAATTCAATGCACTACAAACTCTTTCTATTTCTACCCCTGCCTTACCCATGTTTGCCCTTAAGCTATTTGAAAAGAATATCCCTCAATGTCTGCAGTTTGCCATAGCTTCATTTTACTGTATTTAACTCAAAATAATTGTAATTGATTTTATTAATTTGGGATTCCTTTTCTCTCTTGCAAAGAGGTAGAAATTGCTAACCATTTAAGAGTAAGGATATACTTTGATCTTATCCAATCTCTGCTATGATAAAGACATTGAATTTTCAGCTACAGAACACTTTATCCTCACATTCTTGTAGAAATTGTTCAAGAAAATTTGCCAAGTCAATTCTAAATAATTATGAGACCTCACCTGAATCATGGGTTCCTATCTAAATTGGATAATAAATTTTGTTAGTTGTCCTCATTCAGATCATTTCTTAAGTGAGCTTTTAGGAAACAGATTACATTGATTCTCCATTCTGTAAATGTTAAAAGGAAACAATATACCAAGTTGACATGTATTCAAGCACACAAGTGATTAAAATGTTAAATTCCTGACTTAAATGAAGCCAACAAATATTTCATGCAATGTTTATATTACAATCAACCTGTTAAGAGCGGTTGTAAATGTTGAAAGTTCCCACAGACATACAAATCGTTACCAAGGGAAGGAAAACAATAAGTAACAGAAGAGAGACATGACCACTAGACTGAATTATTTTTCCCTGGATATTGGGGATTTAGAGAAATCTTTAATAATAATCAGCAGAATTTTTATAACTCATGCACCAAACCTATATTCAGTGTTTATTTCTTAAATCTTACTGTGCCAACACTAAATTCTTTAGATTTATGACCCAGAAATGTACTTATTTTTTCCATCTTTCTTTGTACATTGTGCTTATGATAGATCACTAGGCAGAGGAAGATAAAACTCTGAATATTTATGTGGCACGCAATAAAGGACCCTGCCGTGAGCTATTAGCTCAGCTGATGACGTGGGCTCCCAGTTGGATGCTGAAGGGATGGTAAGCACTGCTGCAGCCCTTTATAAAAGGCACATAAAAAGCACCTGTTTGCCTGCTTCATTAAACTTCCCCTAATGAATGCCTCCGGGGAGCAGAACTGGGGAACTTCTTTCCTCTCCTGCTATAAATAGAGATAGGTATTTAAACGTTCTCATTTAAATGTGAGTACTGTTATCTGTAACAATTTGCAAGAATGTAATACCCCTCAGGAATATAAATGAGCCAGTACTTGCATGTATTCAAGATGATGATCTACAGCAGAAAGATGGCTCCTTGTAGTGTTTTGATAATTTTGTTTTCTTCTAGGATCAGAGTCACAGACCTTTTAAGCTTTTGCTACCTAATTCCTGCTCAACCAAAACAAAAAATAAAAAACACAAAAAACAAAACAAAACAAAAAAACCTCAGTTCATCACTACCTCTTCTGAGAAACTTTCTTAAGCATCCCACCTCCCTAACGTACATAAACCTATACACTCCATTAAGAATACAGAATGAGTGTACTTTTTATTAAAGCACTTATCTTCCTGTAATATAATCAATTTACTTGCCTCCTTGAGACAAGGACAATGTCTTATTTTATACTGAATCTCCAGCCACCCTGAATTCTGGGCCTGTCACGATAAAGTGTGGGTGATGCAATAAACACAAGAATCACTGTCATTTTTCAGATTCTGTGAGATTGTTCTTTACCTCTCTAGCCATTCCATCTCAGTCTCCTTTGTAGTCTCCTTTTCTTCCATTTAATTCTTAACAATATTTTTAAATGTGGTTATTGCCAGTTTTACCATATTTAACTCAAAATGATTGCAATTGATTTTATTAATTTAGGATTCCATTTATTTCTTGCAAAGAGATAGCAATTGGTGACCATTTAAGAGTAACTACATACTTCAGTCTTATCCAGTCTCTATTGTGAGACTTCTTTATTCTTTCCACTCAATAATTATCCCTGGGTGAGCTCATCTTCAGCCTTGTTTTAAGGCAGAGACTTTGAAATTGCAGTTGGCAAGGCAATCAGTGGGGAAAGAAAAGATCAGAACTCCTATTTATAGATATTTTTTAATCTCAGCCTATTCAAATTTCTATTTGTAACATATATTGCACACAAACTCATATAGGTATGTAAGTCCTTATAAATATATGTAAAGTTGGTTGCAATCTCTAAATGCTATTCTATATGTATTTTTATTGATGAGGTATAAAATATGTAAGGTAAAATATATCTGACTACCTCCACAGTTATCAGGTTAGCAGTTATAATCATTCTCACCAAATCTATTCTTTCTGATAAAGATTCTTTGCTTGACCAAACTTTAGTCAGGTTGCTGAGCCTACAATCTTAGTTCAGGCTCTTACCTGGTGGTTGGGATGGCCTTAAATAGTACTTATCTCTTCCAGAGTGCTCTCTGGAAACCCATCTGTGATCCGTTTAAAAATCCTTCAATGAGTTTCCAAAGTTTCCAAGGCCAAGCTCAATGTTCATGTTTATGTCCTTTCAGCCCCTGCAGCCTCATATCTCCCTCTCGTGTACCCAAAGAAAACTACCTATAGCTCCTTGAATGCAGCAAACAGTACACATCTCTGAGCATTCACAAACACTGGTTCCTCTTGCTGGATTGTCCTTTCCCCACTTTATCTACTAAATCCCATTCATCCTTTGAAAAGCAGTTCAATATTTACCTCCAATAAGAAGTTTGTGCAGTGATTCCCCAGTCAGATGTAGTTAGCTTTTAACTAAATGCATGTAAAATTGGGTGTAAAATACTATCAAAACCTCTATCATACTATTTCATATGCACATATTTATTTATATGTTATTCAACTATAAATGTTGTTTGTAATTTCATTCTTTATTTTACATACATTTATAATCGTGTATTACTTTCACAACTTTAGTTATATATAATGTCTTTGGACTAAAAACCTTTTACCACACTACTTTTTTATTCAAAATATTTTAACATTTTATCACACTATTTTAAAATTTCTGATTTACATGTCTGTGTGTCTTCCCACCAGTCTGAGTACCCTGAGACCAGAAATTATCACCTATTTCACAACATGGAGTTCTACACTATTAGACGCTCAATGAATGTTATTTGAATGAATGAATAAAGGGAAAAGAAAATTGGAAAGCATTATTATACCCAAAAACAAAAATGAGAAGTAAATAACAGTTTCGCTCAGTTTAAAAATTAATGTAGTTCTTCCGATCTCCATTCCCACATGTAAGGAGCTTAAATGTCATGACTCCATTGTTTTGTTTTGCTTTTTAAATTTTATTATTTTATTTTATCAATATACAATGTAGTTGATTTTTGTGTCCCTTTATCAAATCCTCCCATTGTTAGGAAAAAGCTAAACAAACTGAAAAACCAACAATGCTTCTTAGATTAGTAAGAGAAGTGAGGTCACAGGGAAAACTGCTGCCCCCAGAATTGGAGAGACCAACAGGCAGATACAGAGGATCACAACATTTTGGCGCAGAACCTTCTTGGGAACCAGTGTTGAGGTAGGAAAATCTGAACTGTAATTGATGAATTGCTGGAATCTAAGTGTGGGCAAGTTTCAAAGTTAAAATCTCCAGGGAAATCCAGTCATGCAGGGTCCACTTACTTTTATGAGTTTTTCCTCCAGGAGGTTGACCAGATTCCCACACTTCACAGGGGAATAAAAAAATAAAAAGTAAAAATACACCTCATGCTTCCAACTGGGGGAGGGGAAAAGAAACCATTTTTGAAACATGCCAGAGCACTCTATTGGTAACTAGTTTCTTATGGAGGCAGACCTTGTAAACAAGAGCCTAACTGACCAGGAAAGGAAATACACAACTCCAGCCCACTTTAGCCATCCTGTCTCACCCAAGGGAGCAGGGGGAAAAAAAAAAAAAAACTGGGAAACACTTGTGAAGTTCACAGTCCAGAGTTATAGGCTCACTAAAAGACTAAGACCTAATCACAGGACTATAGAACACTTCCCCTCCCCATACCTTACCATCATTTACTAAAGGCCTATTTATAGCAGTTCTTTTTACCCAATACCTCATGTCTGACTATCAAGAAAAAATTACGAGGTATACAAAAGGCAGAAGCCAATTTGAAGAGACAGAGCAAGCACCAGAATCAGACAAGGCAGGAATGTTAAAATTATCAGACAGGGAATTTAAAACAACTATGATTAATATGCTAAGGTTTCTAATAAATAAAGCAGATGGCATACAAGAACAGATAGGCAGTGCAAGCAAGGAGATGGAAAGTCTAAGAAAGACCTAAAAAGAAATGTTAGAAATCAAAAACACTGTAACAAAAGCAAAGGATGCTTTTTATGGGCTTGTTAGTAGACTGGACACAGCTGAGGAAATAATCTCTGCACTTGAGGATACAGCAATAGAAACCTTCAAAACTGACAACCAAAGAGAGTAAAGATTGACAAAAACAAAACAAAAACAAAACACACAGCCCCCCCAATATCAAAGATCCGTGGGGCAGCTGCAAAAGGTTAACATACATGTGTAAGAATAGCAGAAGAAAAAAAGAGAAATGAACATTATTGAGACAATAATGACTGAGAATTTCTCTAAATTAATGTCAGACAGCAAAACAGAGATACAGGAAGCTCAGAGGACACTAAGTAGAATAAATGCCAAAAAACCTACACTGGGCCTATCATTTTCATATTACAGAAAAAAGCCAGAGGAAAAAAATACTACCTATAGAGGAGCAAATGTAAGAATTACATCTGATTTCTTCTCAGAAACCATACCAACAAGAAGAGAGTAGAGCGAAATATTTCTGTTTGAGAAAAAATCCTACCAACCCAGAATTCTGTAATGTGCAAAATTATTCTTCAAAAGTGAAGGAAAAATAAAGACTGTTTCAGACAAACAAAAACTGAGAATTTGTTGTTAGTAGGACTGCCTTGCAAGAAACGTTAAAAGTTCTTTAGACAGAAGGAAAATAATATAGGTCAGAAGCTCATCTCTACAAACAGAAAGGAAAAGCATCAAAGTAGGAATAAGAGAAGATAAAATTAAAATTTTTGTTTTTCCTATTCTTAATTGATTTAACAAATAAAAATTTGTTCAAAATAATAATAGCAATAACATATTCAACTATGTATGCTTACGTTTAAACCTTAAATGTATATATGATTAGGCACACTTGTACATAAGTGAAATGAATGACAACAATGATGCAAGCGATGGGCAGTGGAAATGAGGAATTTTCTTATAAGGTACTCACGCTACCTGTGAAGTAACATAGTTTTGTTTAAAAGTGGGCTTGGATTAGTTGTAAATATATATTGCAAACTCTAGAGCAACCACTAACAAAAGTTTTTTTTAAAGAAGGTATGACTGATAAGCTAAGAAAGGAGAGAGACTGGAATTATAGAAATACTCGAGTAAAAGACAGGAAAAGAGTGGAAGACAAAAATAAGAACAAAGAACAAGGGCAACAAATAGAAAACAATAACAAATATTATAGATATTACTAAAACTATACCAATAATTATTTTGAATGTCAATGTTCTATATACACCAATCAAAAGACAGAGATTATCAGAGTGGATCAAAAAACTATATGTTGTCTACAAAAAAAAAAAAAAAAACCTACTTTAAATATAAAGACACTGTAGTGGATTGAATTATGTTCTCCCAAAAGTTGCTGAAGTTTGAATCGTGTCCCCCAAGTTTTATGTGGTAGGAATTTGACCCCACTGTGACCATTAAGAGGGTGGGAAATCCTACAATGGCAAGTGAAAGGTAGAGCCTTGAAGAGGTGATTGGATTGTAGGACCATGCCCTAGTGAATGTATTAAAAATGGTGGTGAGGAATATGGTTCTTAGGACTTTAAAAGAAGAGAAAGGAGAGTCTATCTCTCTCTCTCTCTTCTCTCTCTGCTCTGCAATTTCCCAATATGATATTCTGTGTCACTGTCACCACCACCAAGACCCTCACCAGATGTGTTACCTGGACTTTGGACTTCCCAGCATCTGAAACTGTAAGCAACAAATTTCATTTTCTTTTTTTTTTAATTTCATTTTGTCGATATACAATGTGGTTGATTATTGTGGCACATTACTGAAACCTCCCTCCCTCCTCCCTCTCCCCACTCCCACCCAACAATGTCCTTTCTGTTCGCTTGTCATGTCAAATTCAAGGAATTGTAATTGTTGTGTCTTCTCCCCCCCCCCAGTTTTTTTTTTTTTGTGTGTGTGTGTGTGTGTGAATTTATTTATTTATTTTTAGCTCCCACCAATAAGTGAGAACATGTGGTATTTCTCTTCCTGTGCCTGCCATGTTTCACCTAATATAATTCTCTCTAGGTCCATCCATGTCATTGCAAATGGCAGTATTTCATTCTTTTTTATAGCTGAGTAGTATTCCATTGTGTAGATGTACCACATTTTCCGTATCCACTCATCCAATGATGGAAATTTGGGCTGGTTCCAACTCTTAGCTATTGTAAAGAGTGCTGCGATGAACATTGGGGAACAGGTATACTTTAGACTTCATGATTTCAATTCTTCTGGGTATATTCCCAGCAGTGGGATAGCTGGGTCATATGGTAGTTCTATTTGCAATTGTTTGAGGAATCTCCGTACCATTTTCCATAGAGGCTGCACCATTTTGCAGTCCCACCAACAATGTATAAGAGTTCCTTTTCCTCTGCAACATCGTCAACATTTATTGTTCAGAGTCTTTGGATTTTAGCCATCCTAACTGGGGTGAGAGGGTATATCAGTGTGGTTTTGATTTGCATTTCTCGAATGCTGAGTGATGTTGAGCATTTTTTCATATGTCTGATGGCCATTCATATATCTTCCTTAGAGAAGTGCCTATTTAGCTCTTTTGCCCATTTTTTAATTAGGTTGCTTGTTTTTTTTTCTTGTAAAGTTTTTTGAGTTTCTTGTATATTCTGGATATTAATCCTTTGTCAGATATATATTTTGCAAATATTTTCTCCCACTCTGCTGGTTTTCTTTTAACTCTGTTAATTGTTTCTTTTGCTGTGCAGAAGCTCTTTAGTTTGATATAATCCCATTTGTTTATTTTTCCTTTGGTTGCCCATGCTTTTGGGGTCATATTCATGAAGTCTGTGTCCAGTCCTATTTCCTGAAGTGTCTCTCCTATGTTTTCTTTAAGAAGTTTTATTGTTTCAGGGTGAATATTTAATTTTTTAATGTATTTTAAGTTGACTTTAGTATATGGTGAAAGGTATGGGTCTAGTTTCATCCTCCTGCATATGGATATCCAGTTCTCCCAGCACCATTTGCTAAAGAGGCAGTCTATTCCCCAG
>NW_007728140.1:195700-212318 GCF_000696425.1 Galeopterus variegatus | reverse complement strand
GTTCCCGCTCACTGGCTGAGCGCGGTGCGAGCACAACACCGAGGGTTGAGATCCCATTGCCGGTCAGTAAAAAAGACAAAAAGGAAAAAAAGAAAGAATGAGTTTGGGAGATTTGCGTCTGTTTCAGTCTTTTGGAATAGTTTGTAAAGAATCGGTGTCATTTCCTCTTTGAATGTTTGGTAAAATTCTGCTGTGAATCCATCTGGTCCTGGGCTTTTCTTTGTTGGGAGCCTTCTGATAACAGCTTCAATCTCCTTTATTGTTATTGGTCTGTTCAGATTTTCTACGTCTTCATGGCTCAGTTTTGGGAGCTTGTGTGTGTCCAGAAATGTATCCATTTCCTCCAGATTTTCAAATTTGTTGGTGTATAGTTGTTTATAGTAGTCTTGAATGATTCCTTGTATTTCAGCTGAATCAGTTGTAATATCACCTTTTTCATTTCTTATTTTTGTTATTTGAATCTTCTCTCTCCTTTTTTTTTTAGCCATGCTAATGGTTTGTCAATTTTATTTATCTTTTCAAAAAACCAACTTTTTGATTCATTGATCTTTTGTATTGTTTTTGGGTTTCAATTTCATTGAGTTCTGTTCTGACCTGAATGATTTCTTTCCATCTGCTAACTTTAGGTTTGGATTGTTCTTGTTTTTCTAGTTGTTTAAGGTGAAGTGCTAGGTTGTTCACTTGCCATCTTTCCATTCTTCTGAGGTGAGCATTTAATGCAATAAATTTCCCCCTTAGTACTGCTTTTGCCATATCCGACAGGTTTTGGTATGATGTATCATTATTTTCATTAGTTTCAATAAATTTTTTGATTTCTTGTTCCAAGTATTTTGTTATTAGCAACAGAAACAGACTAATACAGACACCTATAGACTAAAAGTGAAGGAATGGAGAAACATAATATCATTCTAACACTAGTCAGAGGAGAGTAGGAGAGTTATATTAATTTCAGACAGAGCAGATTTCAAGGCAAGAAAATTTGTCAGGGATAAAGAGGTTAATTGTCCAAAATGACATAACAATTCTTGATGTGCATATGCCAAATACGATGGGTTAAATGTGTCCCCCCAAAGTTCATGTATTGGAAACTTGACCTTCATTGTAATAGTGTTAAAAAGATGGAAAATCCAATTATGGTATTTGAAAGGTGGGGCCTTTAAGAGGTGATTAGATTGTAAGGACTATGCCCTCATGAATGAATTGTTTTGTTCATGGAGTAATGTGTGTGGTTCTGATGTTTTTAAAAGGAGAGCAAGTGAGAAGTTTACCTCTCTTGCTTAGTTCATTCTCACTATGTGACAACCTGCATTGCTGTAGAGTCACCACCAAGAAGGCCCTCACCAAATGTTTTCCCTGGACCTTGTACTTCCCAGCCTCCAAACTGTCAAAAACAAATTTTGTTTCTTTAAAAATTACCCAGTTTCAGATATTCTGTTATGAACAACAAAAACAGACTAATACACCTAAAAAGAGAGCATCAAAATATGTGAGGCAAAAACTTATAGAAATGCAAGGAGAAATAAACACACCATTTTTGAAGACTTCAATAACCCTCTATCAGAGATGGACAGATCTAGGAGGCAGAAAAACAGTAAGGACATAGTTGAACTTAACACCATCAATCAACTGAAATAGTTGGACTACTTCATGGACTATTTTATCTAACAACAGCAGAATATACATTATTCTCAAGTTCACATGAAACATTCACCAAGATAGACTACATTATAGGGCTGTAAAACAATATCTGCTCACATACCACATTGGAATTAAACTACAAATCAATAACAGAAATACATCTGAAAAATCCCAGCACACTCAGAAATTAAACAACACACTTCTAAACGACACATGAGGCAAAAAAATCTCAAGAGAAATTTAAAAACATTTATAACCAAATGAAAATGAATATGCAACTTATCAAAATTTGTGGGATAAAGTGAAAGCAGAGATTAAATAGAAGTTTATAGTATTAAATTCATATATTAGAAAAGAAGAAAGTTCTAAAATCAATAATCTCAGCTTCCACCTTAGGAAACTAGAAAAGAAAAGGGCAAATAAAATCCTAAGTGAGCAAAAGAAAAGAAATAACAAAAGTTAGAGTAGAAATAATGAAATTGAAAACAGGAAATCAGCACAGAAAAATCAATGAAACCAAAGCCTAGTTCTTAAAAGAGATCAATAAAAATTGATAATCCCGTAGCCAGGATAAATAAGAGAGAGAAAAAAAATAGGATACACTTACTAATATCAGAAATGAAAGGGGGGACATAACTACTGATACCATGGACATTAAAAGGATAGTAAAGGAATACTATGAACAACTCTATGCCCACAAATAGAATAACCTAGATGAAATGAAACAATCTCCTACAAGACATAATCTGCCAAAACTCACACAAGAAGTAGACAAGCTGAATAGTCCTGTATCTATTAGAGAAACTGAATCAATAATATTAACAACCTTCTAAAATAAAAAGCACCAGGCCTATATGGGTTGACTGTTGACTTCTATCAAATATTTAAGTAAAAAAAATTATATCAGTTATCCACAACCTCTTTCAGAAGACAGAAGCAGAAGGACTCATTCTATGAGGCCAGTATCACCCAGAACCAAAGCCAGTCAAAGATATTACAAGAAAGGAAAACTATCCACCAATATCTCTCATGAATATAGATATAAAAATCCTCAACAAAATATTAGCAAATCAAATCCAGCAATGTATAGAAAGAATTATACTCCACAACTATGTGGGATTTATCCCAGGTATGCAAAACTGGTTTGACATTTGAAAATTCTAGTAATGTAATTTATCACATAAGCAAGCTAAAGAAGAAAAAAATATCATGATCATATCAATAGATGCAGAAAAAACATTTAGCAAAATTCATCACCCATTCATAATAAAAGAACTCTCAGTTAACTACGAACAGAAGTGAACTTCCTCAAATGTAGATTGAAAAAACTACAAAATTCTCTAGAAAACATCATACTTATTAGTGAGAAACTTGAAGTTTTCCCGTTAAGATCAGAAAAAAGATCCTCTCACAACTGCTCTTCAACATTGTACTGGAAATCATAACTAATGCAATAAAACAAAAAAATAAAGGAAATAAAAAGTAGATGTATTGGGAGGGAAGAAATAAAACTTTCTTTAATCATAGATGGAATGATCATCAACATAGAAAATTTGAAAGAGTTACAAAAAAATTTCCTGATACTAATAAGCAATTATTGTAAGATTGGAGGATGCAAGGTTAATATATAAAAGTCAATAACTTTCCTATATACCAGCAATGAACAAGTGTAATTTGAAGTTTAAAAATGCAATACCATTTACATTAGCACCCCAATAAATTACTTAAGTATAAATTTAAAAAAATATGTGCAAGATCTATAAAAGAAAATGACAAAACTCTGATGAAAGAAATTGAATAAGAACTAAATAAACAGAGAGAGATATATTCATGGAAAGGAAGACTCAATATTATCAAGATGTCAGTTCTTCCCAAAGGGATCTATAGATTCAATGTAATCCCAATCAAAATCACAGCAAGTTATTTTGTAGATATTGACAAACTGATTCTAAAGTTTATACGGAGAGGCAAGAGACTCAGAGAGCCAACACAATATTTAGGGAGAAGAACAAAGCTAGAGGACTGGTACAACCTAACTTCAAGACTTACTGTAAAGCTATAGTAATTAACACAGTGTGGTATTGGTGAAAGAAAAAACAATTAGATCAATGCAAGAGAATAGAGATCGCAGAAATAGAGCAAAGGCAGTACAATGGAGAAGAGAGAAACTTTGCAGCAGATGGTCTGGAACAACTGAACATCAACATGTAAAAAATGAATGTAGACACTTCACAAAAATTAACTCAGAATGGATCATAGACCTACATGTGAAACACAAATCTGTAAAACTCGTAGAATCTGGGGCCGGCCCGGTGGCGCACTGGATAAGTGCGCCACTTGGGAAGCACGGCGGCGCTCCCACCCGAGGGTTCGGATCCCACATACAGACCGGTTCCCGCTCACTGGCTGAGCGAGGCGCGGGGGGCAACACCGAGGGTTGCAATCCCGTTGCCGGTCCCCGGTCCGGTACGGGGGCAACACTGAGGGTTGTGATCCGTTGCCGGACACAGAAAAAGACAAAAGACAAAAAAAAAAAAAACTCCTAGAATCTAACATCGATGACCTCAGGTTTGTCAATGACTTTTCAGGTACAACAACAAAAGCAGGTGCACGGAAGAAAGAATTAATAATCTGGACCTCATTAAAATTAAATTCTGCCCTGCGAAAGATGCTGTCAAGAGAATGAAGGGACAAGCCACAGACTGGGAGAAAATATTTGAAAAAGACATACCTAATAAAGGACTGTAATCCCAAACATGCAAAGAACTCTTAAAACTCAACAAGAAAACAACTGATTAAAAAATGACCCAAGACTTTAACAATACCTCACCAAAGGAGATATACAGATGGCAAATAAGCATATGAAAAGATGATTCACATGTGTCATTAGGAAGCAAATTAAAACAACATGATACCACTACAAACCTATTCAAATGGTCAAAATCCAGAACACCAAAACCACCAACAGGAACAACAGGAATTATCATTCATTGCTGGTGGAAACGCAGAGTGGTACAGCTTCTTTGGAAGACAGTTTGGTGGTTTCTTCCAAAACCAGACATATTCTTACCAGATGATCCAGCAGTAATTCCCCTTGGTATTTACTCAACAGAGGTGAAAATTTACATCCACACAAAAAATGCACACGGATGTTTATAGGAGCTTTATTCATAATTGCCAAAACTTGAAAGTAAACAAGATATTCTTCAGTATGTGAATGGATAAAGTGTGGTAAACCCACACAATGGAATATTATTCAGGGCTATAAAGAAATGAGCTATCAAGCCCTGAAAAGACAAGGAAGAATGCTAAATGCATTTTATTAAGTGTAAGAGTATAATTTCAACTATGTGACATTCTGAGAAAGGTAAAACTATGGAGAAAATGAAAAGATCAATGGTTGCCAGGAGTTGAGGGGAGGGGGGTAAACAAGCAGAGTACAGAGGATTCTTAGGGCCATAGTGACAACACTCTGTATGACACTATAATGATGAACACATGTCATTATACATTTGTTCAAACCCATAGAACAAACTCTAATGTAAACTATAGAATTTGGGCAATAATGGTGTGTTAATGTAGGTTCATCAGCTGTAACAGATGTACCGCTCTGGTGCAGGATGTTGACAATGGGCGTGGCAATGCACGTGCAGGGGCAGGGGTATATGGGAAACCTCTGTACCTTTCTCTCAGTTTTGTTGTGAATCTAAAAGTGATCTGAAAAAGAGAGTTTTTGACAAAATTGATGTGATTCGTGTCTTTGGACTATAAAACTTAGGCAAGTGATTTAAATTTTATGATAAAACTTTTCCATTTGGAAAATAATCTCATAGTATTTATCATTCACTTTGCATAGTGTTCTTGTGTAAATTAATTAGACTGCTTTAAATGCTTAGAGCTCCTTCATAAGAAGGACTCTGCTCTGAGATACCTACAACATACAAAATATAACTTATAAGTATCTTTTATATGGTAGTTTCAGGCCTATTTCCTAAATATCAATGTCTTCTTTTAAAGGAAAATCATCACAATTTTTGAGAAGTATAAAATAGGATTATAATTAAATCTATTATGCACAAAAAGTAATTTTTGAAGCTATAACAAATGTTATAAAAATTCATTAATAAAATGTGCAGTTTAAGAGCAATTTCTATTTAGTTATCCCCATATGCTTATATTTATCAACAAAATAACCTATTTGTGATTTGTGTGATATCTCATGGTCTTTCTGTCCATATACTTTTGTCTATGAACAGAGAATTATTCAGATTGATGATTATATTCTAATAATTTCTTTCAAGATAATAATTTGACACTAAAAGGGTTCTTAAGCTATTCTGGAAATTATTAAAAAGAAAAGAAAATGTCTTTTTGGTTATAAGAGTTATAAGAGAAATAAAAAGCAGTAGGATAGCCAATAGCAGGAAAAGGGCAGGTGCCTTTATGTCAACCCTTCAGCACTTACTGTTATTTTTCAAGCATCAAGATGAAACCTACCTCTGGGAACCACTGACGAGTTCTCCTTCTCTGACAAGAAAAAAAGAAAAAAAGAGAGAGATTGAATTCAGATTTCCTCAGATTGCATTTTTGGCTAAATCCTTAGATTGTCAATGAAGCTAACAATCCATAAAGTTTTGAAAGCCCAAGCTAAGCTTGAAAAGAAATCTCTGTTCTTTTGTCACCCCCAAATTTTGGAGAATTATAAACCTCAAATAACCCCCTGAGGTCACTAAGTTTATGTGCTAATCTTCCCCCCTCAAATTAGTACCTAACCCAGCCTGAATTGCTTAGTGTCTGCCTTACTTTTATAATCCCTGCAGAAAGAGATGCAACAATTATCTATTTCTACAGGTGCCTAATTTCCTGAAATAAAAATCATTATACCTATAGAGATTATTAAATTAAATAATGGCTCAAATATGTTGTTGTGCATAATTTTTAAATGAATGGATTTTTCTTTCTAGTAAGACAAGTGGGTGTCCAACTCATATTAACATTATCATATGTTTAATAGTATAATTGAGCATCTGGTGACTTTGCTGACAGCCCTACAGGGAGAGAAATTAAAGAAAGGCCACATCTGCAGTTAGTAATAGCAAATCACAGCAGTCATGCTCTAAAACACGAATATCTTCAGACTACATTTTGTGATGCTGGAATGCTAGCCATCATTTGTGATAGATCCAGAACACTCTAGGTCTTTTAGATTCATCTGATAAATAGATGTGCTAGGTATTCTAGATTCATCTAAGAAATTAAGTGCTAAAAATAAACCCAGAGCAATGAAATGAAACAGATTCTGACAGTGACTTGTCATTCCATTTTCTAACTCTCATAACTTTAGCTTTTAACTGTGGCATTCCATTTACAAGTTAGGAGAAAAAAATAAGGTTTACAATTTTACCACGTAAAATATTTCCCATTCAAGCCTATCGCTGTATCTTTTATAGCAAAAATGAGCTGGCAATAAAAAAGCTTTATTTATTTATCAATCTATTGAATAAGAAATTTTATCTGAATAAACCCTACGCACATAGATAACATAAGAACCAAAAAGCCCAGGAGGGGGCAACAAACTCATGAAACGGTAAAAAAGGATAATGCTTCTGGCCAGCAGGTGGCGCTGCAATCCACCATTGGTAATCAACTGGAAATGTATGAACTACTAGCACTGTCCAGTTAACTTACCTGTAATTTCCTGTTTGAATTTTAGCCATCAATTGTGTTTTAGCTTAACAATTGTGCTCAATTGTTTTCTATCGGCAAAAAATTCAGAGAAAATGTTTAAATCTGCAGGACCGATCAATTAACTCTGCTAACAATATCAACAATCAAAGTTTTATAATAAACATGTTATCTCTGTGGGTTTTTACATAAAGCTATTTAAACTTGGGAAAATACATGCTTTACAGTTTATCAATAGAATCATATTTGTTTTAGCAGAATAGCAGCAATTTGGAGTAAAGTTAAGCTAAATGGGTTTCTAAAAGTCCTAGGAGCCTTGGACACATTAAACTCACCCGTTAATTCCTCAGTATATGTCTCAGGAGCATTTATAAATGAAAGCAATTTAACGTGCATGAGGGCCGGCCCTGTGGCACATTCGGAAGAGTGCAGCGCTCCGGGTGCGGGTTCGGATCCTATATAAGGATGGCCGGTGCGCTCACTAGCTGAGCGCGGTTTATATCAGGATGGCCGGTGCGCTCACTGGCTGAGCGCGGTTCGGGCGACACCAAGCCAAGGGTTGCGATCCCCTTACTGGTCACAAAAAAAAAAAAAAGATAACATGCATGGAATGACATAATTAGCAGGAATTTAAGGAAAATATTAAGTCATTTATTTCAAGGATGGAAATGGTCTGGCTAGCATATGGGTCTTATGCACCCTCATGTGCCCAAGACAGAAATCACTCATCAGTTACAATATTGTATTGTATTGAGCCATTAGAAGCCTCTTATCCTTTTCAATACAGCTCTCACTTCAGATAAGACCCACTTACCATCTCTGGGACTGATAAGAAAAACAGGGCGCAGAGAAGTTGTGTTGTTCCTAAAACCCATCAGATACTGGTAGAAACGGAATGAAAATAGTAATTAAACTTTCCTTAATACTAGGAACTCACACAAACACTTTATTTTATAAATTTGGTAACTGGAATACAAGGAGGTAAAAAAAAAATATTTGCCTAAAAGAGTAGAGTTAATTCTTAGCAGACATGATTCAAACCCTTGTTTTTTGACTGTTTTCTTAGTACTTCTATTTCAGAAACAGGATTTTTTCTGTTCGTTCATTCATTTATTTATTGTCATTTTCATAAAACCTTTAGTATTTCCATATGTATTTCAGGAATCATGCCAGCCATTGAGTATCCATGATGAATGAAACATGCATACATGGTCCTTTCCATCAAGGAGCCTACAGCACAGACACTTAAACAAGCAGACAGACAGTACATGATTCTCATTATAAGGGCTACAAGCAAAGGACTATGAGCAAAAATAATAAGAGGGCATGCTTAGATTAGCTAGGCAGAGAACATGCCTGCAGTCATGGAAGAAAAGAACTAAAAAATGAGAAAGAACAAACCACAGGGAGAATATAAGGTGTGTGTGTTGGGCAGTGGCCTGGAAATGGGGGAGTACATCCGATAAGAGAAACATGTCTGACTGTCCAGTGATGAGAAAACATGTCTGACTGCCATGTTTTCTCATCACTGTAGAGAAGATATTCATTTCTGGCAAGCATATAAAAAATAAAAATGATGTGTTCTTTTCAGTACATCAGATCAAGGGTTTCATGATGCTGGTATGTGTTACTACTGGTGACGTTTACCTTAACACTTCATTAAGTCACTGAGTGCTGGTTACTCCACTGTAAATTTACTATTTTCCCCTCTGTAGTTGATATGTATTCTGGGGAGATGTTTTGAGACTATACAAATCCTGTTTCTTTTCAAACTTTTGCCCATTGATTTTAGCTTACATTGGTGGGTTTTATCTGCAATATGTATTACCATGGTGTTTGCCTAATAGCAATTCTCTATTTCCCTTTTCCATTTGCATATATTAACAAAAATTCTGCTGTGAGAAAGAACGATGTGTATCTCCCATTTACTTATTTATTCAATTGTTTATTTATATTAGTAAGGACTCATGGAAATTTACTTTATTCTGTGGGTTAAAATTCAATACTATTATTAGTCATTTTATCACTCAAATTGTTCCAGCATTGGTAATTAGTTTCTTTGATTTTGTCTCCTATGTTTTTCTGACAAGTCTCTATCTTTTTTGAGTATTTCTTTGCTTTCTGACACCCCAAGGGGCTCCAGGTTCAGACCGTATTTTCCTATCCCAGTCCTGAAGTCAATCACTTCTCCTAGAAGCTCTGGTTCTTCTTATTGGATAAGAAAAATAATTCTTAACGAAGACTGAATATTAGATTTACCTGTGGGATTTTGAACACATTCATGAACTACTGAATCTGAATTTCTGAAGAAGGAACCTAGATACCTGAATTTTTAAAAAGCTATACAGGCATACATGTACATTTTCATGGTTGAGACACACTGTTCTGAAAGGCAGGGACAGTATCTGTGCTATTTTTATGGCACGGTAAACATGAAGGTAGGAATGTTCACAGACTTGCGCATCCACCACTGCTAGCCCCCTGCAGTAGCAAACCCAATAAACCTTCACAGTATCTGTGCTATTTTTATGGCACGGTAAACATGAAGGTAGGAATGTTCACAGACTTGCACATCCACCACTGCTAGCCCCCCGCAGTAGCAAACCCAATAAACCTTCTCTCAGACTCTGAGCTTCTTATCCAGATCAACTCCTAGTCTCCTCTCACCTCGAGTCAAAGCGTGGGCAGAGAAGACTGGTCGTAGTGAGAGACACATGCTAAGAACTTAGGACAGTAGAATAGTTACAAATTCAAAAAACAAAAAATTGAGAAGAGGGTGGAAGGTAATTTAAAACTAATCCCTAAAGGAGTGTAAGTTATATGTGGGGAAGAAAGGAAGAGCCACCTGAATACTGTGTAAAAGAGAACTGCGAAGGATTAAAGGAAGTCTGGAAGTATATCTGTGAGCCCTGAATTTGATTGTTTTTGTGCTCTTTAAATCTAAAATAAAGAATGAATTGCATGTTGAGTTATTTAGGTTATTTAAAAATTTCTCAAACATAAATGGGACTCAATGCATGGTGCTTCTACTACATTTTTCCTTAGGAGAATGTTCCCTTTCTCCCTCTCTAAAATGCATTTCACATCTTCTCTCACCTCAAATATCCTATCTCTTCCCATCTCCCATCGGAGGCACTTTCCTCATGTTTCATTGAGAAAATAGAGGCGACCAGACAGGAAATCCCTCCTCTTCCTACCAACTAACTTGCAGTCTACCGAAATCTATATTCATACTTCTCTTTTCACCCTATTACTGTCAATAAGGTTTCTTTATTTCTATTCCAAGCCAACACTCATACTCTTCCATCCCTAACTACTGCAAAGATTTCTAACTCTTCATTGGCTCATTTCCTGCCTTCAGACTCTCCACCTTTAATCCATTTTGCTAAATGAATCGCCCAGTAAGATGATGCACTCATTCATTCTACAGGTATTTACTAAGGATACATCAGGCACTGAGAATTCACATTAAAACAAAACAAAATAAAAAAGAATACTAGTTACATTAAACAGTTCAGATCTAATTATGGGGATATACCTGTAAACAAATGATTAAAATACTGTACAATATGTATAGGAATAAGGGTATATATCTAGTTAGAATGAGAAGTTTGCCCTCGACGACTTTAATTAAAGTCATATCATTTACTTGGACTACAATGCAACAGTTTCATAACTGGTCTTTCTCTTACAGTCACCCCCAACTCGTAGTTCTCTCTCTTTGCAGTAGCCTGAGGGATTTCTCAAAATAAATATAATCATACAATTGTTGTCATGGTCCTTTGGTAGGATACAGGGGCAAACTCCTTAACGTGTCTAACAGGCTCCATAGTGGCTGCCTCCTGTCAATGTATCCAGCCACTTGCCACTCTTTTGACATGTATTCCAATACAATAAACCCTTTTGATTCCTCAGATACTTTTTTTTCCCACCTGAGAATCTTTGAACATACAATTTTATTCTCTTTGCAGGGAACATCTTCTGGATCTCCTTTGTCCAGCTAACTCAACCCATGAGAGGTTATTCCAAGCAGGAAGTCTTCTCTAATTCCCCTATACCATACTCAGTACCACCACTAAACGGTCCGATAGGATCACATACTTTATTGTCTACTGATCACATTTAATTATAACTTCATATTAATTACCAAGCTGGCTTTCTCACTAGATGGAATTCTAAGGAAGCACAGACGACCTTGCTCACCATCGTAGCCTCAGCATATATCTCATGGTTTGGTAAATGGTTGTTGCTCAGCAGATATTTGTGGACTAAATGAATGACCAGGATCACTCAATGCCCACTGATGATGAAAAGATGGGTAAACATTCTCTAGGAATTTTGCAGATAAAGGAGAAAGGTTTTCATAGCAAAGGGACCAGCAAGTGTGAATAAACTATTAGGTGATTTTAGATAAAGGAGAAAGGTTTTCATAGCAAAGGGACCAGCAAGTGTGAATAAACTATTAGGTGACTTCCAGTTTAGAGTGTATAAACATTCTCTAGGAATTTTGCAGATAAAGGAGAAAGGTTTTCATAGCAAAGGGACCAGCAAGTGTGAATAAACTATTAGGTGATTTTCCTTAAAAGTCACTGAAGGATTTAAACCCCTTTAATATTGCTCATGGAGAAAAGATAGTGAACCAACTTGGGCTTCAATATCCCTCCTTAAAATCCAAACCTGGAAATGGACCAGAAAGTCAGGAAGGTTGACAGATCCTCGTGTGACGCTCAGCATCTAATCCTTAGGGGACTTGGGGCGGGGGCTGATAAAGGATCTTCTGGACTTCTGGGAGAAGACCAGGGGCCACAGATCAGGATGGGGGAGGGGTTGATAGGCAGGGGGGAGTATTCTGTCTGTGTACATTTCCTTCCCTCATTGCCCTGGCTTGATTATTGGCCAGGATTATGGGGCACTAAAGCAGTATTCTGAGCACAGCACCTTCTAGAGGCAGCAGGATCCAAGCAGGCATCCAATAGCATGGAAGAAGGGGCCAATAGCAACTACAAGCATCTGAGTGTCCTTAGACCCACTCCTTTACAAATGCACAGGAGATTGCAACATGAAAAGTGGCCCCCAGATAATGGCGAGGACTGGAGCAGTAATCCATAAGGTCCTTTGGAGTGAGAAGTGATGAAGGGTGAGACAAAGAGANTTCTATCTTGCTTGTTGTATTAATCTGGAAAGCCCCCAATCCTGGTAAAATCAATTATATTGTGTGTTCCCTTTATTTATTCTGAACCTGTACCCACACAGCTGACTGTAGCTAGTGAAAAATACAGAAGTGTGCTAAGTGGCATACATGTAATCTTATGACCACTAATCTCATGTGGTCCCCATCCATTCACTTCTCCTTTTTCCTAGAATCATGTTATTTTCTTCCCTCAGACCTCTGACACATTCTCCTCCCTGGCATTTTATTGCACTGAGACAAAAGAAACATGAAATAATCTGAAAATACGTTCCATCATCTCTTGAAACCCTCCTGAATCTGCACTCCAACACTCTGCCTTCTCTTCTGTTACTGTGCATGTCCTGCTCGGCCTCAAATCCTGGCCGTCCCCTCCATTTTTACACTGGATCCAGGTGCCTTCATCACCCTCAAGGACATTCTTCTAGAAATTCCTCTTTTCTTTTGCCTCATCAATTTCTTCCTTTTTGCTGGATCTTTCCCAGGACCATACAAACATACTTTGATAGCCCCCATCAAAAGAGATAGATTTTTTAAAAAATTCTACTCCACCACCTTCACCTCCTCTTCTTTCCACCAATTTCTCTGCTCCCAAATAGAGCAAAGCCTCTGGAGAGAGTTATTCTTGCTCTGTCTGCTTCTCTCATTCTCTCTTGTAGCTGCTTAATCAGTCTTTCATCCACACCTCTCCACCGAATCTGCTCCTGTTCAACAGTGCCCTCCACATTGCTTCCTCTCCAACCTCAACCCCTCATCTTCCCAGCATACAGGACTCCAGACTCCAATTACTCTTCAGCTCCATCAGGATCTGACTTATTTTATCTGACCACCTATTCCTGCCCCTCATCTTTTTCTTGTTTTAACTTTTCTCTTACTAATGTGAGATTACATAGTTCATCATTATAAATATTTCTTTGCATTCTCCCAGAAAACTCTTGCTTCTATCTTGCTTGTTGTATTAATCTGGAAAGCCCCCAATCCTGGTAAAATCAATTATATTATGTGTTCCCTTTATTTATTCTGAACCTGTACCCACACAGCTGACTGTAGCTAGTGAAAAATACAGAAGTATGCTAAATGGCATACATGTAATCTTATAACCGCTAATCTCATGTGGTCCCCGTCCATTCACTTCTCCTTTTTCCTAGAATCATGTTATTTTCTTCCCTCAGACCTCTGACACATTCTCCTCCCTGGCATTTTATTGCACTGAGACAAAAGAAACATGAAATAATCTGAAAATACGTTCCATCATCTCTTGAAACCCTCCTGAATCTGCACTCCGACACTCTGCCTTCTCTTCTGTTACTGTGCATGTCCTGCTCGGCCTCAAATCCTGTCCGTCCCCTCCATTTTTACACTGGATCCAGGTGCCTTCATCACCCTCAAGGACATTCTTCTAGAAATTCCTCTTTTCTTTTGCCTCATCAATTTCTTCCTTTTTGCTGGATCTTTCCCAGGACCATACAAACATACTTTGATAGCCCCCATCAAAAGAGATAGATTTTTTAAAAAATTCTACTCCACCACCTCCACCTCCTCTTCTTTCCACCAATTTCTCTGCTCCCAAATAGAGCAAAGCCTCTGGAGAGAGTTATTCTTGCTCTGTCTGCTTCTCTCATTCTCTCTTGTAGCTGCTTAATCAGTCTTTCATCCACACCTCTCCACCGAATCTGCTCCTGTTCAACAGTGCCCTCCACATTGCCAGATGCCACACAGTGGTCCATTCCCTCCCTCTAGCAAAATTTGACTGGTCAGCCCCTCCTTGTCAAATCATTTTTTCTGGATGAAATCTGTGACACAGCTCTCTTGTTTGCTGCCAGGCTGAGGACTACTGAAAACACCGGGGTGCCCAGAGCTCCATCTCAGACCTTGAACCTGTTCCATCTACACTTCCCTGAGTGATCTCCAATCTCTGGGCTTCAAATACCTTCAATACCTGGTGTCTTCTAAATTTATCTGTTCAGCTCAAATCTTTCTCCTGAAATTCTCTATATAACTCTCATTGTCATCTACACCTGTCTATATAAAATATTCCTCAGAGTTAACATGCTCAGAGCTGAACTCTGAATCTTCCCTACAAACCTGCTCCTTCAGCATTCATCCCCTTCTCAGTAACTAGGAATGTCATCTTTCCAGGCACACGGACCCACTCAGAGATAGATGTATTATCTCGGAGCCATCATCTATGCTGCCCTTACTCTCGTGTCTCACATCCAAACTTTCAGCCAATTCTGTTTCAAAATAGATCCAGAATCTGATGACTTTTCTCACCACTTTCAGTGGTATACTGTAAGACGAGCCCTTGTCTCTCTGCATTATGATTATAGTTTATAACTGGTCTCCCTGCTACTGTGCTACTGCTGTTGCACAGAGGCAGCAGCTACAATGAACCTTTTACAATGTAATTTACATCACAGCACTTCACTGCTTAAAACCTTCCAAAGGCATCAGTCATCTAAACCCCTTTATGACTCCCTGCTACCTTTCTGAACTCATTTCCTCTCTCTCTCTCTCTCTCTCTCTCTCTCTCTCTCTCTCTCTCTCTCTCTCCCCCCCCTACTCTCTCTCTTTCCACTCCAAGCACATCAGACATTGCGTGTTCCTGAAGCATGCCAGGGATACTTTGGCCTCTGTCTTTGCTGTTTCATCTGCCTGGTACATTCTCCTCTCATATATCTTCCTTGACTCACTCAATGTCATCTCTTTGCCAATGTCCTCCCTAGCCACCCTATATAAAATAGCACCTCCTCAACCTACACTCCCTATTACCCATGTTTGCTTTATGTATGTGTTTGTTTTCAGTCTCCCCAGATAGAATACAAGATCCTCAAGAACACTGTCTTTGTGTAAGACTGGAATGGTTCCTGGCATGTCCTAGAAATGCTGTAATCACTTGCTGAGTGAATGAGTCCAGATTGGAAAGCTAAGGACATAATTGGTATTATTGTAAGTAATAAAATATCAAAGGAACAGACAACGCTTATGGAGACAACACCTCTGAAATCTCTACCCTTGCCTCTTATGTTAGAATTATTCCTTTGATTTGGGTGGGGAAACGAAATTGGGATGAGACTAAAAAAGATATTGCAACACTGTGGCTTAAAATAAAATATTGTGAGATGTACAATGAGTCTTTGAGTCACTCTTAGGCTGGAACATTTTATGCCTGCATTTAAATACTGTCTGTCTCTTTTCTAAATTCTCTGAGACCCCAAAGGATCATGACTCCTGAGAGACAAGTCCTGGCATTGGTACCAAAACATTCATCATATAAGTAAAACCAAACACGGTACAGGGTAAAAATAAGATTAAAATATATCTAATAATAAAGGTAAGTCTCACTAAAAACCAAATTAGGATCTGGATCTAAACTAAAAAAAAAATTAAATTACAGGCAGATTCACCACCCTCAATTAATGAAAGGAAGCTGGGTTTCTTCCTGAAAACCTTTACAGTCTCCTGAGCCAAACAGAAAAGTGTTTTGCCAGAGTCAGGTCTGAGAATGTTTTAGGGTCAAAGCTTTGCATCTTATAACCCTGAGAGAGGAACAAACTAGTTGTAATTAGTAACTATTAGGCACTTCCTTAGTTAAACCAAGATCTCTCTCTCTCTCTCTCTCTCACACACACACACACCACACACACACACATACACACACACACGGTTAAATGTTGAACGCTAGAATGTGATACCTTCTATTTATGTAGGAACAACTAAATGAGCATCCACAATAATAATCTTAACAAGAAGTTCCAGTTACTCAAAGTCAATTTATTTACAAAATTTCTTTACACATTTTATTCAGTTTTTTCATTATGGTCTGTGCACTAATATAGTCTAATTACTTATGAAAGTTTCAAGCTCTTAAATATAAGCAAAGGATCTCTACCTTTGCTTTACAATTTTAGGATAAAACTTCAAAAGATGTTTTAGAAGTTCTATCTTTTGAGAGGCAGGTGGACATGTGAATCCAACGTACAATCTTGTATATGCACTAGATGTCACTGCACGACCTGAAATATTGCCTATAATTTGGTCTATTTCTTTACTATACTTATAGGATAAAGTATAGAAATGTTTCCTGTTTAGGAGATGTATTTGGAG
>NW_007728140.1:165604-194978 GCF_000696425.1 Galeopterus variegatus | reverse complement strand
TACAATCTTGTATATGCACTAGATGTCACTGCACGACCTGAAATATTGCCTATAATTTGGTCTATTTCTTTACTATACTTATAGGATAAAGTATAGAAATGTTTCCTGTTTAGGAGATGTATTTGGAGATTATTTTGCATCATGCACAAAATAATCTCCAGATACGTTTACCTCCAGATACTCCAGCAGCACCTTTCCTTATATCTGGCCAATTTCGTTGATGATAATTAATTATTTTTGAGTTCCCTGCTGTGATTTGAATGCCCCCCCAAAATTTGCTGAAGCTTGATCCCCATTGTAACCATTAAGAGTGCGGGAAATCTTAACGGTTCCCCACTTACCAAAGAAGAAAGTATAAACTCTATTTTTTTCCGCTTATGAACTTCCATAACATGCCACGCTTCCCAGACTTTCTTTACTCTTGCCCACAGGAACCTGTTTGTTCCAGCTAGATAACTGGCTTGTCGCTCTCAATTTTCCTCTGTGCTTTCTTACTCCACTTACTTAGGAAACACCCTCTTCCAGTATCTCCCTATCAAAACTTGCATCATTCTTCAGCGTTACATTTAAAAAGAATTTTTTTTCTCTTTCTGTATTGCTCACCCCAGCTGAATGTGCTATCACACATCCCTTTTCTTAACATTGATATTGTTTGTGCCACTTTTGCTCTGAGCATATATTGTCCTTCATTGCAATCTTTTGTGAACATATCTTTTCAACTAAAAATAATGCCTTAAAGATGAAATATTATCGCATACTCAATTAGCTGTCCCACAGTGTCCATAGGACCATAGATAGTGTGTGTGTTTGTGTGTGTGTATGTATTTCTACTCATTTATGCAATAAATATTGATTATGCTCCTAAAAAAAAATAGTGTGGGAAATCCAACTATGGTATTTGAAAGGTGGAGTCTTTGAAAGGTGATTGGATCATGAGGACTCTGTCCTCATGAATGGACTAATCCATTCATAGATTAATGGGCCAAAGGTTTAATGGGTTCTCTGGGAGGAGACTGGGGGCTTTACAAGGAGAGGAAAAAAGCATATGGAAATGTGCTCTTGCTCAGCCTCTTACCATGTGATTCCTGTGTTGCCAGAGGGAATCTGTGGTGAGTCCCCAAAAAGAAGGCCCCCACTAGATGTGCCCTCCAGACCTTGGACTTCCTAGCATCCAAAACTGTAAGAATAAATTACCCAGTTTCACATNACTGGGGGCTTTACAAGGAGAGGAAAAAAGCATATGGAAATGTGCTCTTGCTCAGCCTCTTGCCATGTGATTCCTGTGTTGCCAGAAGGAATCTGTGGTGAGTCCCCAAAAAGAAGGCCCCCACTAGATGTGTCCTCCAGACCTTGGACTTCCTAGCATCCAAAACTGTAAGAATAAATTACCCAGTTTCACATATTCTATTATAAGCAACAGAAAACAGACTAAGACACTCCCCTAGCAATTCTATATATACAACCACAAAGCAACATTATAGTGTTTCTTTTCACCATCAACTCTCTCCTTCCCAAATTCTGATATCAATTAGAAACGTTTGCTCTTGATGAGTAAATAATGATCCCTATTCTAAAAGATGCAGGGGTATACTTAAAGAAAATAAAAAATGAGCTTAACGTATTTCAAGTTCCATATTTAGTTACTGAATGACTTCTGTGTGTAGGCACCAGAGGCACCAGGAGATGTAAACATGAAGGAGCTATAAACAAAGATCTTTGGGAACATAGAGGAAGAGAGAGGCTCATAAAGGAATTAGGCAACAGACATCAGCCCCAAAAGAAACATAGCTAACTTTCATTTGAAAAACTCATATATTTGAGGAGGTTTATTATTTGTGCTTTGTTAGGTTAGAACAACATTTATCAACTATATTTAGAGCTCTGTGGGACATAAGTAAGTGTTCAGCAGAAAAGAATCCCACAGTCAAGTAAGTCTGAGAAACATTTGGCTATTAAAAAACCAACAGGCATTTTTCTTCTTCTTTTTTTTTACTTAATTCATTTTTAATTGACACATATTGGTTGTACATATTTATGGGATACAGAGATATATTTCAATACATGTTCACAGTGTGTGATGATCAAATCAGGGTGATTAGCATATCCAACATTGCAAAAATGTATCATTTCTTTGTAATGAGAACATTTGAATGTCTCTCTTCTAGTCATTTGACAACATACAATAAATAATATTTAATTATAGATGCCTAACATTACTGTACACCACTAGAACTTATTTTTCCTATCTAGCTGTAATTTTGTATCCATTAATCAGCTTGTACCTATCCTCCCCACACCCTTCCTTCCCAGCTTCTAGTAATCACAATTCTAATCTCTACTTCTAATAACTCAATTACTGAGAACACAACAGAAATGTTTCTAATTGCAAAATTTCTCAGTTTCTACTATTGGTGTGGATTGTAAGTCTCTGAAAGAGGAATGCAGTACCCATCATGTCTTATTTAACAAGAGATACCTTTCTCTAAAAAAAACACTAGTCAAGTGAAGCAGTGGTACTGTGGAAGGAAGAAATAAATATGTTGCTGGTTGTGATCAATTAGTTGTAAACATCACTGCACTCAGACCAGCCAAGAGATACAATTTTAAGAAATACTGGTATCCCACTGAACAGAATTCTACTGAAAAGGAGTAGAAGAAATGGCAGTGGTTACTTGAAATGTGAAGATTTAATATTTATAGCTCTTGATATTTTATAGATTCAGAAAAAAAATTGTGATCTTATTTTTACCCAATTATTGGAAATCGATAGATCTGGAAAGACTATTTCTTTTTTTTTTTTTTCCTTTTTTTGTGACCGGTAACGGGATTGCAACCCTCGGTGTTGCGCCCATACCGCGCTCAACCAGTGAGCGGACCGGTCTCTATATGGGATCCGAACCCTCGGCGGGAGCGCACTCCCAAGTGCCGCACTCTACCGAGTGAACCACCGGGCCGGCCTAGGAAAGACTATTTCTAAAAGCCAATATATAATTTAGTTTGATCCTTCCTTTTTATATGTAATTTCAATACAAGACCACACAAACGTTCTATATCATAAAATTCAAAATTCACATTAATTACTTAGCTGAAACAAGCAAAAATATAGAAGAAATTTCATGTGCACAGTAAATTTCAAGCTATACTCCCAGATTTCCTGGGGAGTTAAGTATGAATTCCTCTCTGACATTAGGGGTTCCTTGAAAAGAAAATGTTCAAAAAGCACTGTCTTAGGAGAAACTGTGATTTACATGAACTTGTTGAGTTAACGAAAATGGGACAATGTAATGAAGAATATATCTCAATAGAGTCTTTCATGAGGCTTTGGTAAAGTCAAGCCCTAATATCTAGTCTGACCATTGGAAATTTGTCCCTTCGGTTTGACTCAAGCCCTTCTCCACCTCCCTTCTGCTGCCAGAGACTAATCTGTATGGACAACATCAATGGGGCTGCAAAATTCTTGGTTTCCTGTCAATTCAAACAATAGGAGCCCTGCCTGGCAAGACACCAACAGATGGAAAAAGAGTGTGGTCAGGATACATATTCTCCTGGCTCCTTTCCAGCAAGGTTACTTCAGGCTAACCGTCAATAGACGGTCATTGCGCCTCTCAAGTCAGCCTTGGTAAGTTTTGATAATTGTATATACACAGAAAACCACAATCACAAACAAGATACAAAACAAAAATGTTCTAATGCCCCATTTGTATTCCATCATTCCTTCTTTTCTGGCTCCAGGAAACCATTGTTCTGCTTTTGAGTCCTACAGATTAGTTTGCATTCTCTAGAATTTTATATAAACAAAACCAAATAGTATGTGCTCTTGCGTGTATAAATTTTTTACTCAGCATTTTGAGATTCATTCAATTTGTGGTTCACATCAGTAGGCATATTTGGGCCTTTGCTTGTTTGTTTTGTTTCGTTTTTTTTGAGAAGTATCCTATCCTCTTGTACTCATAAAACAAAATGTATTTATTCATTTATATTTTGATGGGAATTATGGTTGTTTCCAGGTTTGGACTACTGTGACTTAAGGTACTATTAGTCTTGGCCGTACAGCAGAGTAAGTCTGAGAAACATTTGGCTAGTAAAAAACTATTATTGGATAAGTCTTTCTGTGGACAAATGTTTTCATTCTCTTGGGTAAATACCAAAGAGTGGAATGGGTTAGTTCTACAGTAGGTGAATGTCCAGCATTTTAAGAAACTGCCAGTTTTCTGAGTGGTTGTACCACAGTACAGTCCTACCAGTGGTGTATGAGAGTTCTCACTGTTCCACATCTTAACCACATGTAGCATTTTCCATCTTTTTAATTTTAGACATTGCAATAAAAGAAGAAGGAAAAAAAAGAAAGGCAAAATAATAGAGAAAAAGAAGTAAAATTGTGTCTATTTTCAGATAACATTTTTGAAGAGGTTAGGTAGTAGTATATCACTGTGGTTTTAAATGCATTTTCCTGAGCTATTGAGAATCTTCTCCATTATACTTATCGGTCACTTGTACATCTTTCTTGAGAAGTGACTATTCAAATATTTTGTCATTTTTATTAGGTTTCTGGCCTTCTCATTACTGATTTGTAAGAGTATTGCATATAATCTGGATACACATGTTTTTCCCATTATGTCTTACTTTCTTGTTTCGCTAAAGGTATATCTCAGAGACCAAAGGTTTTAAATTTTGAGAAAGTCTAATTTACCATTTTTTTCTATATGGCTTATACTCTTTCCTTCCTATCTAAGAAATCCTTACTTACATCAAGTTCACAAAGATTTCTCTCCTATGCCTCTTTCTTGAAAAAGTATAATTTCACTTTTTTTACATTTAGATAAGTAATCGATTTCTTGATAGTTCTTTAGTACAGTGTGAGATAAGGGTAAATGTTCATTTGAGGGGAAAAAAGTTTTAAAAAAATGTTTCTGGGATAACTATTTTTCCCCATTGAATTGTTTTCGGGTATTTCTTGAAAATCAATTGGCCATATATATGTAAGGGTCTATTTCTGGGCTTTCTTTTGTTCTACTGATCTTTATGTCTATTCTTTTGCCAGTATCACACATAAGGTAGTGTATGTTCACCAAATTTATTCTCTTCCTAATTCGCTCCGAGTATTCTAGGTCATTTTAATTTCTACACAAATTTTAGAATCATCTAATCAACTTATATTTTTTAAAAGTCTAGGAGAAAATTTTATTGGAATTGTGTTGGGAAACACACACACACACAGACACACATGCACATAAACTTGAAGAAAATTATCATTTTAACAGTGCTGAAAATTCCAATGTCTGAACATGGTATATGTGTTCATTTACCTAGGCCTTTTAAATTTTTCTTAGTGATGTTCAGTAGTTTTAAGTGCAGAGGTCTTGTTTATCTTTTGCTAAAATTATTCCTAACTGTTGTTTGTTGCTAGTATACAGAAATTTAATTGTTTTTTATAAATTAACCCTCTATCATCTGACCTTATAACATTCATTCATTTGTTCTAGTAGTTCTTTTCAAAAATTCTTTAAGATGTTCTCTATAATACTAAACCCATCATCTACAAATAGAAATAGCTTTATTTTTTCATTCTGAACTTTATAACTTTTATTATTTGTCTTGCTTTATTGCAATAACTAAGATTGCCAGTACAATACTGAATAAAAGTTATAAGATCAGACATGTTTGCCTTGTTCCCAATCATAGGGGAAAATGTTCAAAAGGGCGTTGACTGTGAGGGGTTTTTTTTGTAAATATTTTGTATCAGATTGAGAAAGTACCCTTTTATTCCTAGTTTCTCAGAGTTTTATTGGAAATTGGCAATTCAAAACACATTTTATTAAATGCTTTTTTATGCATCTCTCCAAATAATATGTTGTTCTTTATTATTATATTATGGTAAATTACACTGATTGATTTTTTTAGGTGGAAAACCAAGTTTGCACTTCTGGGATAAACCATACCTGTTCAAATATATTTCACTTTACATATATTGTTGACTTTGATTTGCTAATACTTTATTAAGAATTTTAACATATATATTCATAATAAACATTAGTGTATAATGTTATTGTTTTTGTAATGTCTTTGTAAGGTTTTGGTAGTAGATTATGCTGGTCGATGGATTGGAAAATATTCCCTCCTTATTATTCTTCTATTTTCTGAAAGATTTTGTGTAATATTGCTGTTAATTCTTCCTTGAACTGTGATAAAATTCACCAGAGAAATTATCACCAGAGAAATTTTCTGGATGCAAATATCTTTTAACTTAAAAATTAAATTTTAGTAGATTTTCTGTCTCAAATTGTACCAATTTTGATGTTATATTTATCAAAAAATGTGTCTATTATATTTAAATTGTAGAATTTTTGGAATAAAAGTTGTTAACAATATTTTATTGTTTTCCTATATATATTTGTAAGATCTTTCCTTTTTAATATTGGTGATTTTTCTCCCTCTCTCCCTGTCTCACACTAAAACAATGATCATTTTGTTTGGTGCTTATCAATTTTGTTAATATCCTCAAAGAACCAGGTTTGGGCATTATTTTTTCTGTTATTCATCTGCTTTCTATTTCTTTAGTTTCTTCTGTCAGCTTTATTATGTCCTGCCTTCTACCTATTTTGCTCTTATTTTTCTAGCTTCCTCTGGTGGTACTTTAGGTCATTATTTTAGGCACTTCTTTTCTATAAGCTGTGAGTGTCCCTCTAAACACTGATTATGCTATATCCCACATGTTTTCTCATTACCAATCAGTTTGAAAATTTTATTTTCTTTTTTTCCTTTGACGCATAAATTATTTAGAAATGGATTGTTAATTTTCCAAATATTTGAGGTTTTCCTAGACGTTTCATTTTAAATAAATACTAATTTAATTCTGTCATTATCAGAGAATATGCTCTATAATATTTCAATAATTTTAATTTAGTGAACCTAATTTTAGGGCTCAACATATGGTCTGTCTCGGTGAATGTATCATGGGCTCTACAAAAGTGTAGTCTGCAGTTGTTGAGAATAGTGTTCTATAAATGTCAGTTGGGTCAAGACGATTGCAGCTTATTTTTTTTAGGTTCTTCTAGCTCTGCTTCTATCCTCACTTTTATATAAACAGTGTTTTTTTCTCTGTGGTTCCTGTTCTGCTCAAATTTGAACTATTGAAGACATCAAGAGATGTTTAACATTTAGGAATCAACCATTAAAAAGGTGAAACAGTGTCTGTCTTACTCTGTTTTATATTACTATAACAAAATATAAAATCAATTAGTTGTTGATGTCAATCAATAAACAGTTTGGAGATTAGTAATTCCACTTGTATGTAGTAATTACTAATGACACTGTCCCATAACAATGGACAAGTAAATGTGCCCCATGAACTGTCTCTTCTTTTTCTCTAAATGTCTAAGTGCTATTCAAACAAATTTTGCACTATATTGGACATCAAGAGTTGTTTAACGTTTAGGAATCAACCACTAAAAAGGTGGAATGGAGCTCTGTCTCAGTCCATTTTGCGATACTATAAAGAAATATCACAGACTGAGTAATTTATAAAAAACAGAAATTTATTTCTCACAGTTGTGGAGAATAGGAAATTCAAGATCAAGTCACCAGCATCTTTTGAGGGCCTTCCTGTTGAGTCCTTATGTAGCAGAAGGTGGAAGGGCAAGAGAAGACAAACTCCCTCTGTCAAGCCCCTTTATAAGGGCACCTAATTCCATTCAAGAGGGAAGAGTCCACTTGGCCTAATCACCTCTTAATGATCCCACCTCTTAATACTATCACACTGGCAGCATCTAAGTTTTAGAAGGAACATATTCAAACCATAGCATCGTCCATTGTCTTTTTCTTGGAGTTCTCAATTGTCTGAGTCTTCTAATATTGAAATAGCTTTGAATGTATCACAGATGCATCATCCAGAATTTGGATGGGTTTCAACAATGGCACTACATGAGCTCCATAGAGATAAAATGCAAGGCAGGCTCTTCAGTGATGGTCTTGTAAATTATAGTCAAACCATCAGCCGGATTCAAGAACTAACCAAGTTATCATTAGCTGGGTAGGACATGGAATGGTTGGTGTCTATCAAAGCGAAAATGGGTCACCCAGAAGCCTGAAAACAAATTATTTGTGCAGCACCACAAAAGCTCGACTTGGAGCAGTGTACTCTAGCTCTGAGTTGCTGAGAAACAATAGTGCCTAAAAAATTCCCCAGCAAGGACTGAGAGTCACTGATCAGTATGCGTGAATGTGACATGCTGAGTGCAGAGACAGACTGCAACAAGAAGTCACCACAGAGTAAGAACAGAGATTCATCAGGTGGAAATGCCTTCTCACATCATTTGTCAGGTTCGCCATGGGGACGAGGTCCTAGTTCACAAAGATGTCCAGCAAAACTGAAGAAACTGAAACCAAAAAGTGGATATTTACATTCTGGATGCTGTCTTCGGTGAATTACAAAAGAAAGTTCTAGAAGTAAGAAGCTACCTTCTTCTTTAGGCTACCAGGCATATCTGGTGTCATTTATTTAACATCTAGGCTACAAGAACTTATACTTTTCCCAGAGGTTTTGCTTACCTTAATACTTCTTAGCAGTGCCTACAGAGATTCTTTTTAAAAGGTAAATCTGACTTTTTAGTCTGCTGCTTAAAACCGTTCAATGACTCCCTATGGCTTTCAAGTGGAAATCAAAATTCTATAAGATGACATAAAAAACACTTCATTACCTGACCTCTCCAAAGTCTTTAATCATTCCCCAACTTGTAGTAGTATACACTTCAAAAATACAGAATCTCTTGCAGATGCAAACAAGTAAAATACATGCTCTCTCACACCTTGGCGAATTTGGCATTCTTCACCTGGCCAGCTCCTCTCCTATTAATCCTTCAAGACTCAGCTCACATATCATGTTCTCATGATACCACCTTCCCAATGCTTCAGTCTGAATTAGATGCTCTTCACATATTGCCCACAGAACTTATCACAGGCTGCAATAATTGCCTCTTTGCTGGTCTGCTTCCCCATTTCCTGGAAGGCAGAGACTGTGTCCCCTATCGCTATACCTCTATATAGTGTTATGCACATAAGATGTTCTATAAATGTTTCCTGAAGAAATACACTAACTTTTTCATAAAATCTTGGAAGGAAAGGAGAAACAGTTCACAGATAAGGAAATTAAGCAGAGTGATGTTGGTAGACGACTTGCCCAATGACATCTATCACATTGACTTTTAATATTTTTCAACTGCAGAATCACAGGTGTGTATACAGTAAATGTCGGACTATTATTGCCACTATGATTAGTGCCACTCCTGCTTGTTATATGAAAATAGATGACCTTCATTGTTTCCCTTCATTGTGTCTACAAATTTGTAAAAGATGTAAATCTTCACGAGTTCAAATATACAAGTCTAAATTCAACATGCTATTGGAGAGATTTTTACCTCCTTTGCTTTCAAAGTCATTTCTTCCTTATATTTTTATATTAGTATTGTAGTAAAATAACACAAACTTGTCTTGTGGAAATAGAAGGTATAATCCAGCCTAGATTAACTGAGTGGAAGCTGAGAAATTGGAGAAATTGCATCTTTTATGCCTCCCCGCAGCCGCCTGCTTCTCTCCATGTTAAGGCTGGTGCAGCTCCTGCTTCTTTAATGGGGGAAGGGATGCACCAGTGATAGAAAAGGCTTTACGCAGCTCAGTGGCTTTTTCATTTTAAAGTCTAAATCATGCAGGCTCTAAAGAGTGGGCAGAAAATCAGAGTGAAATAATGACAAAAATTCTGTAGAGGTAAAATCTGTCTATGCTGCACATCTAAAAATAGCGTGGCATAAGTCTATAATGTATCATTCGGAAAACTTCTGGGCATGTTCAGTGGTCAGGACTTCTTAATCAAGATCGGGGGAGAGTTATTATATGCTTTTCTTGTCCTTTTATTTTAACAAGAGTAAAACGATATTAACAGATGATAGCATTGTGGTTGCTTGCCCACCAGATTATTCCATGTGCCCATGCATTTAAACAAAGCCCTGACTCAACGGAGTCCTCTGGGAAACACAAGGACAGTCTTCACTCTCCTCCCACAGAAAGAAGTCAGCTGTCACCAGATGTATTTAAATAAAGAAGAAGAGGCAGGCAATTGGTTTAACTTTTATTGTTTCTCCCACCTGGCCATTTTTCCTCTGTACTACTTTTATCAAATAATAATTTTGAGTACCCGAAGAGAATAGAAAATCAAAAATAATTTAGACAGAAACAATCTCTACCTTTTAAAAGCTTGGAGTTCAAAATTTTCATTAAAATGAGAGGTTACATATATTCTACTATAAAGAAAAAGATGATACCTAAATTTCTTATTAAGTTCTAAATTTTAAAATTTTGTCAGTGTTATCATTTACCTATTGACGGACTATTTAGGGTGAGGGAAAACTTATCCTACATCAAAACACCTTCCAGATAGCCCATTGTGTTAAATGTAAAGCAAAACAAATATAAAATTTAAATATGTGTGTGTGTGTGTGTGTGTGTGTGTGTGTGTGTGTGTGTGTAGTTAAATTCTGGAGGAGTGTGAACTTTCTAGGTTTCAAGCAATGAAAGAAATTACAGATGAAAATGTCAATGTATTTACATATATCAGAAAATTCGATGTGCCCAAAGAAAATATAGCCCAATTTAGAAGTCAAATCAACTGGAAATATTTACATTTACAAATATGTCATACAAAGGGTTAATATATGATAAAGGAAGACATTATTAATCAATATGAATGATTAAAATGATAAAATGTCAAATGAAAAATAGACAAAGAACCTGAACATAAAGTTTGCAAAGCAGAATATACAGTTCTATAACAAATATGTGGAAGAATTGACTACCGTAGTAATAATATACAACTTCAAACAAAGCACCATTTTTTCCCTATCCAACCTGCAACTAATTTTTTTTTTTTTAATTGCAGTACTTGGTCCTCAAGAACAGTGTTTTCTGGGGTACTCACTAATAATACAAATTTATAGGACCCATCCCACACCCACCAAAGCAAAATCCCACTGAGTAGACCCAGAAAGCAAGTTTGGGAAACTGATTCAATTGGTTTGCAATAAGACCTGGGAATTAGTCACCTCCCATCCCCATCCTTGTTGAACTTAAGAAAAGGCAAGCTTGGAAAACATTATTCTAAACAGTGGTTTTCAGCCAGGCTAGTCTATCAAATCACCTGTGAAATTTAAGAAATACTGACACGTGGGTCCTACCCCCAGAAATTCTGACTTAATCGTTGTGGGTTTGGTTTAGGTATCAAAATTGTTAAAAGCTCTTTAGGTGATTCTAACATGTAACCAAAGTCGAGCACTATTGCTCTAGAGGATATGATAAAATGGGTATTTGTATGCTTTACAAATGGGAATGAATATTGGTGCAACCACTTTTACAAACAATTTGGCCCTGTGTTGCATTCAAAAAATAATAATACTGTGTTCACTAAAAGTTACAATTTTGTAAATGTATCCTTTCAGTGTAATCTAAATATAGAAAACATTTATGAACAAAAATGTACTTTGTTGTAATCGATTCAGTAACAATATTTGAAACCAACATAACCATTTAGTTATGGGTAATGGTTTAATAAACAACAATATTTTCACATAATGAAGTCCTATACTCATTAAAAAACATGCATATAAGTTTTTAATGTCATGGGAAAATACTTATAGCGTTAAGGAGGAAAAGCAAGGTGTAAAATTGTATGTACTGGATGGTTGTGACTATGTTAAAACAAGAATAGCAACAAAATGGGAAGAAAATATTTTCCATTACTTAGTGTGGTTAGCTTTGAGCAATGGGGTTGAGGAATGATTTTTGAGTTTTACTTTTTAACTTTAAAGTATTCTCAAAAATTTATATATATGTTAGATCTAGTTTAAAATACTCAGAATTTTTATTGTGGTAAAGTACACAGAACATAAAACTTACTATTTTAACAATTTTCATGTGTACAATTCAGTAACATTAAGTACATTCACATTGTTCTGCGACCATCACCAACATCCATCTTCAGAACTTTTTCATTTTCCATAACAAACTCGGTGTCCATTAAACAGTAACTCCCCGTTACTCCCTCACCCCTGTCCCTGGTAACCACCATTCTATTTTCTGTCTTTACGAATTTTACTATTTTAGGTTAATTTTTATAAGTGAAATCATACAATACTTGTCCTTTTGTATCTGGATTATTTCACTTAGCATAATGTCTTCAAGATTCACTCATCTTATAGCATGCATCATAATTTCCATCCTCTTTAAGGCTGAATATTATTTCATTTGTGTGTATACCACATTGTGCTTATTGCTTCATTTGTTGACAGACATTTGAGTTGTTTTCACCTTTTGGCTATTGTGAACAATGCCACAATATCCATTTGGTATACAAATATCTGTTTGAGTCCATCTTTGCAATTTTGGAGGAATATACCTAGCAGTGGAATTACTGGACCATATGGCAATTCTTTTTTTTTTTTTAATGTTCATAAAAGCTTTATTTATAATTGCCCCAAACTGAAAGCAACCAAGAATTTCTTCAAAAGGTGAATGAATAAACAAATGTCTGTATGCGATAAAATATTCTTCAGCAATGAAAAGAAATGAGTTACCAAGCCATGAAAAGACATGAAAGGATCTTAAATGTAAAATTGCTTAGTAAAAGAAGCAAGTCTGAAAAAGCTACTACTATATGATTTCAACTATATGACATTCAGAAAAAGGCAAAACTACACAGACAGAAAGAAATCAGTGGTTGCCAGGGGTTAGATGAAGGGAGAAATGAATAAATGGAGCACAGGAATTTTAGGGCAATGAAGTTATTGTGATACTGCAATAGTCGACACATGACATCATGCATTTGTTAAATCCCACAGAATAACACAAAGTGTAAATTCTAATGTAAACTATGGCTTTAGTTAATAATAATGTACCAATCTTGGCTCATCTATTTTAACAAATGCAAAATGTTAATAACAGGGAAAACTGTGTTTGGGAGAAAGTGAAGGTATACGGGAGATCTGTACAATCTGCTCAATTTTCCATATACCTAAAACTGCCCTAAAAAATAAACTATTATTTTTTTTAAAAAAAAGCACTATAATAAGAAAAGTACAAATGTACTTAAAAAGACAGCTCTGGGAAAAGGACAGTTAGTGCCTCTCTTGCAAGATGTGCAAAAACATGAGAAACCCATGGAGAATTGTACTTCAGCATTTGAGATGACAAGGGAAATCAAACTTTTGATATGCATGTCCCAGGTGAGTATTTAGGTGAGATAAATAATTGTTCAAATTAGCTAAAACTAAGCTTCAATAAAAGGTGCATGTAAATGCTAATTGTGAGGGAAATACAAAATTGAAAAATTAGCTTTAAATAAATCCTAATCTGTTTACTTATATTTTATTCATAACCTTCTTTATGTTCATTTAGTTATTTATTTACTTATAAGTGATTTTATTATTTATTTATTTTTGCTAAAAGGGAAATTTATTTAATGTAAATGTGTACATTAATAAAAAAAGAAAGATCTCAAGTCAACCATCATCTTTACCCCTTAAGAAGCTAGAAGGTGAAGAGCAAACTAAGCCCAGACCTAGCAAAGGAAGTAAATAATAAAAATTAGAGCATAGATAAAAGAAATAGAAAATACATTTTAAAAAAGTAGAGAAAATCAATGAAACCAAAAGTTGGTACTTCGACAAGATCCACAAAATTGACAATCCTTTACCAGGATGGACAAAGAAAAAAGAGAGAAGACTCAAACAACTAAAACCAGAAATGAAAGAGGGGTCAATACAATCAAATTTACAGAAATCAAAAGGGCTATAAGAGAATACTATGAATAATTGTTGGTCAACAAATTAGATTGTCTAGATGAAATGAATAAACACACCACCTACTAGGACTGGATTATGAAAAAAACAAAGATTTTAACTAGAACTATAGCTAGTAAAATGAGTGATTATCATTTTTCAGATTCCTGATGCAGGACTCCCTTGTGGATTTCTTGCAGGGCTAGTGGAGTGGTGGTAGACTCCTGCAGTTTTTGTTTGTCTGGAAAATGCAATATTTCTCCCTCATGTCTGAAGCACAGCCTTGCTGGGTATAGTATTCTTGGCTGGAAGTTTTTTTCTTTTAGTATTTTGAATATATCATCCCTTTTTCTTCCGGCCTGTAGAGTTTCTGTTGAGAAGTCTGCTGTTAGTCAGATAAGAGCTCCCTTAAAGGTGATTTGATGCTTTTCTCTTGCTTCTTTTAAGATTCTCTCCTTGTTTTTGAGCTTTGCCAGTTTGACTATAATGTGTCTTGGAGAGGATCTTTGGGGGTTGAATATATTTGGGGATCTTTGAGACTCCTGGATCTGAAGGTCCATGTCTCTCCCAATACCTTTAAAGTTTTTTGTTAATATTTCATGGAATAGGTTTTCCATGCATTTTCCTTTCTCCTCCCCTTCTGGAATACCCATGATTTGAATGTTTGTGTGCTTAGGGTTGTCTGCTAGCTCTCTTAGATTTTCTTCATTTTTCATTCTTTTTTCCTTTTTTGGTCCACCTGGGTTATTTCTAAAAGACTATCTTCATGATCAGAAATTTTTTCTTCTGCTTATTCTAGCCTGCTGCTCTCAGTTGTTTTTTATTTTGTTGAGTGAATTTTTCAGTTCCATGAATTCTGCTACATTCTTCTTTAATGTATTAATCTCTTTGTACATTTCCTCCTTCATATCCTGGATTTTTTTTTCTCATTTCATTATGCTATCTAACTAAGTCTTCTCAGATCTCAGTGAGCTTCCTTAAGATTGTTACTCGGAATTCCTTTTCAGCATTTCAAGGATTCCAGCTTGAGAGTATTTGAGAATTACTGTATTCTTTTTGTAGTGTCTTATTTTCTTGGATCTTTTTATTTCTAGTGTCCCTATGTTGATGTCTGGTCATCTGGTAGAGCAGTTGCTTCTTCTGTTACTCTGGAGTGGGCTTTGAGGAGAGAGACTTCCTATTCTTTTTCCAGTCTCTGCTGGTGACTCTTCTTGTGTCAGTGCAGTTGAGTGTCCAGTGGGCTGCCTGCACAGTAGCTGTGGCTACCACTGTGACATCAAGCTGCTTTTGAAGCAGCTGTGGCTGTGGCAGTGGCTGTGGTGAGCCACCTGCATGGAAGTGGTATTTTGGTCATGCTCCTTGCCTGCTTCCAGGTGTAGAGGCTGCCCTTGACTTCTATCTTAGGACCCTAGGTGTGTCCACATGGCAATCCTATGTTTAATTTTTTGAGGGACTGCCATAGTGTTTTCCACAGTAGCTGCACCATTTTGCAATCCCACCAGCAATGCACAAGGGTTCTAGTTTCTCCACATCCTTCAATATCACTTCAATCTTTCTAAAATGTACCACTCACTTTCCAGCCTTCTTAAAAAGAAAATATTGGCCAAACTATATATATTTTTTCTTTTAATGATTTATTCACATTGATACCCCTCAGGAACTACTGCCTGAACTCCTGTACTCAAGAACATAAAATATATGTTATATGTATACTGCCATATATATTTATTTATTATATATATATTTTATATATAAATATACATATTTATTTATTTGAGATCTTGCTATGTTCTAGATACTGTTTCCAGTTATTTCCATAAACAGATCAATCCTTTCAAAATCCTGTAAAGTATTATTCCCATTTCACAGATAAATAAATGAGGTATACAGAAGAGAAAAAAAAATTGTCCAAGATTATACCTCTAGTAAGTGAAGACAGCAGGGTTCAAAGCCATGCCTTTACACATTTTGCTAGATTCTTCACCATCTAAGAATACTTGTCCCTCCACTGGAAGTTTCCAAGCAAATACTCTACACTCTTAGAAAATCTGTGTATACTGTTTGACCTTTTGTTTTGTTTTTCCTTCTATTATTACTCTTTGTGGTTGAAAAATCACATATCTCTACCCATTTCATCCTCTCCACCCCACGTGTTAATACCGATAACCTCTCATCAATAAAAACAGATAAAGAAGAGAGTTAAAACTATGAAGAATAAAAGTGCATAGGTTCTGAAAGACAATTGAGGGGTCAGTCTAAGAGCAAAATATATGACTATAGGTATTTGGCTTTCATGGTATCTATTTTGGTCATTTTTTTTAAATTTTGTTTATTTACAGCTTTCTTCTTTTGTTTCAGGTACTGAGTCTGTTCTTATGAATGGCTTCAGGATATGATTTCTTACTCTTACTCCTACTGATATTCTGTAATACAATGTAATTTATTTTTTAAAAATCTTGCCTCAAAGCAATAAATATCTTTTCAACGTATGATATTCTTTTCTAAATGTCTATGTAATATTTTCATAATATACACTAAAAGAGAATTAAGGAAAAGGCTTTCAGTAATGAAAGAGTACGGCCCTACATTAAGGCTATTCAAACTGTAGGTTACACCTGCCATAAACATCAGCCTGGAATATCCTTGCAGAATTTATTATATGCCATAGATATATTTTCCAGAAAGAGTAGGCAAGGATTTCTGTCCTTGTGTAACATGTATATTCTGAAATGCTGAGCATTTAACTTTCAAAATATCAAACCTACTTATTTCCAATGAGGTAGAAGAGGTTGCTAAAGAGATAAAAACAGCAGTGAGTCCTTCTATGTATCAAAAATCTTTTCTTTAAATTGGATTATCAGTATGCCCACCTTCCATATTATATCCTCATCTATTTTTCTGGAAATTAAGTTTTTCTATATTGACATTTTTTAAAGGTTTCTTTTCCCATACTTGTAAAATGTTCCTAAGTTCTAGGTTTGTAACAGTAGTTAAGCTGAGAAGAAACTGTTTACTCTAAATACAAAAGAAAAAGATAAATGAAAGGTTTCTATAGAAAAGCCCTAGCAGCCCAGACCCCCTTAAGTCCATTGAGTGAGTAATAAATGTAATTTTTGTACTACAGGTTGAGCGTCCCAGTTATAAAAATCCAAAATGCTCTAAAATCTGAAACTTTTTGATCACCAATATGACACTCAAAGAAGATACTCATTGGAGCTTTTTGGATGTTGGATTTTCAGATGAGGGACGTTCAACTAATATATCTCAAATATTCCAAAACCCAAAAAACATCCAAAATCCAAAACACTTCTGGTCCCAAGCATTTTGGATAAGAGATACTCAACCTATACTAAGTTTATAGTTAATTTCCATCTAAGTACTCCCAGCAATTTTATTCAACAAAATCAGAGCAAGGGGTGAAAGGGAATAAAGAAAATAAAACCACTGTTTTGTTCAGCAAAACCAGAGATCTGAACTAGCTGATGCGAAATAGCCACTATCATCTTACTCAGCAATTGTGTGCTGGTTAACAGTTAAAGTAAAAAAAAAAAGAAAAGAAACAAAGTGTTACCTTATGCCTTTTAAGAGTGTGCTTCCTATATCTACAAGTTTGACTAAATATAAAACCTCCACTGGGCTCCTAGTTTTGATCATTTTAACACTGACTTCTGTCTAAAACAGTAATATAGTATGTAGCAATAAATATACTCAAATTCTGATAATGATTCAACTAACATTTTTAGCTTGTTTTTGTAACTCAGTTTCTGCCATGCTGTTCCTTACAAATGTACTAAAACTAACTGTATTAGTCTGTTTCTGTCGCTTATAACAAAATACCTGAAATTGGGTGATTTATTGAGAAACTGAAATTTATTGCTTACAATTTCTGAGGCTTGGGAAGTCCGAAGTCCAGGGAACACATTTGGTGAAGGCCTTGGTGATGATGACAATGATGACAGGGTACCACATTGTGAAAATGGTGGAGCACAGACAGAGTAGAGAGAGCAAGACACTAACCTCCTCATTCACTCTCTTCTAAAGCCCTCAGAACCACGCCCCTGACCACCATTATTAATCCATCCACTACTGCACGGTCCTACAGTCCAATCACATCTTCAGGGCTCCGCCTTTCAATTACCATAATAAGATTTCCCACCCTCTTAATAGTGACAGTGGAGGCTAAGTTTCTAACACATAAAACTTAAGGGACACAATTCAAGCTTCAATGAGTTTTGGGGGACATAATTCAATCCACTACACTAACTCTATATGTTTATTTCACATAAAGAAGGGCTAGTCCCTCTTTGTTTATCCACACTCAACTTCTACTAAACACACAATGCTGTGTAAGTTAACATTCCTGGAATTCAGTCTGTATTCTTTGACTTTTTTGCTTTTCTGAATTCCTATTAGTTGCCTCTACCATTCATTTAGCATTGCTTTATATTGTCTTAATTTTTTTTAATTTTTCACAAAAAAATCTCAAAAAGTTTGTGAAAAGGTAATTTAAAAATAAAAATGAAACATATAAACTTTATTTCTTGACATAAGCTCCATCAAGTTCAAGACACTTTTGTAAATGATGTTACCAGCCATTTTGTTCATCCCTAAAGAATTAGAGGTCTTGGTAATTTAACTCAGTCAAAGCAGTCTTTTTTATATTATTAAGGAAAAATAAGTGCCCTTTAAAGATTAAGAAACAAAAAGAAGTTATAAGGAACCAAGTCAGTTATGTAAGGTGGATGCCTAATGATTTCTCATCAAAACTCTCACAAAATTGCACTTGTTTAATGACAGGAACGAGCAGGAGCATTGTCATGGTTTAGAAAGACTGTCTGGTGAAGCTTTCCCGGGCATTTTTCTGCTAAAGCTTTGGCTTTCTCAAAAAGCCCTTGTAATGAGCAGATGTTATCATTCTTTGGCCCTCCGTAAAGTCAACAAACAAAACGACTGAGCATCCCAAAACCCTGTTGCCATGACCTCTGTTCTTGACCAAAGGTCCATTTTTGCTTTCACTGGACTACTTCCACCTCTTGATAGCCATGGCGTTGACTGTGCTTTGTCTTTAGGACTGTACTGGTCAGGCACTGTTTCATCTCATTAAAATTTTTTAAAGGGATGCTTCAGATCTTGATCCCACTTGCTTAAAATTTCCACTGAAAGCTCTGCTCTTGTCTGCAGCTGATCTGAATGCAAGTTTTGGCATCCATCAGGTAAAAAGTTTGCTCAACTATAGTTTTTTTAGTAAGAATTATGTAAGCTGAAGCAATTGAGATGTCTATGGTGTGGGCTATTGTTTTTGCTGTTAATTGTTGGTCCTCTTCAATTAGAGCAAGAATAAGATGAATTTTTTCCTCACAAACTGATGTGGATGGTCTGCCACTGCAGGCTTCACAAACTTTTCATAAAGCATCATCAATTTCACCATTCTTCCACCCAAGTTTCACATAAATATGATATTTGTTCTTACTTCAATTTTAGCAGAATTGATGTTGCTCTGATAGTGGCTTTTTTCAAAGTGATGCCTTATGCTTATTAGTGCCTCAAACTACGTTCTGTTCAGACATGTTATAACAAGTTAGTATGAGTTTATTTTGGTGCAAAAAGTTTTTGAAATCCATGCATAGTTTTATCATAATACTCATTTCCATGAGCTTTTTGAAGACTCCTTATACATTGTTTTATTATTATTAAGTATCATCCAAATTAACTAAGATAGACCAATTATATGGAGAGATTTAAAGAAATCCTTTCCAGTCAATCAGTTAATAAATTCGTCCAAAGAAGATATTGTTGGGGGTGGGACATTCTTCAGGAAAGACTGAATCATGGGAAGCTAGAGCAATAAACCAGGTGAATTGTTGATGAAGCACAGAAGCTGGGTTTTCAGCCATCAAAATTCACTGACCCCCCCCCCCCCCTGACCCCCCCCCCCCCATAACAATAGCTATCTAGATGGATCAAACTTATTCAAGCTGATATACAATATACATCCAAAAACTGAAAACTCTAAACTAAAAGGAAATTTATTCTGTTCTATGGTGGTCACAATGTAGTGCAAAAGCATTTAAGGAAACCTCTTGAACATTGAATAAACGGTGTTTAGGGAGATACAAATAAGAGGATTTAGCAAACATCCAGGGTGAAGTTAAGAGTAATGTGGAAAATGGCAAGACAGCTACTATGTTTTAATAGAAACTTAATAAATGTATTTAATCAAAAGTTTGGACTAGTCTTCAGTTTATTGGTTTCCAGATGTTACAAATGAAAGTAAAAAATTGGGGGGAGAAGAAAGAAAGAAAAGAGAATAAATCTGAAATATTCTTCTGGAGCATAAGAAACTTAATCTGACAGTTTTATAAAATTTCACTGAAACCAACAGCAAAATCTTAATGGTCTGAAGCCTCGATCATCACCCTAGAACATCTGCAGTTTGGTTTAAAATGACAGAGTGAAATGCATCCCCTTATGGAAAATGGAGAGGGCTTCCAGCAGTTGCCAGCGTTCATGCTAGGTGACGGATGTGGATGAGCAATTCCCTTAAGCAACTGATTTACTGCCAACAGACAAAAACGCTGGAAGTACATCCAAAAACTCATCTGCAATTCAAATTACAAGCAAGTGGTCACTCTGTCCACCTCCCTTACCAGAGAGGTGACCCTGCTCCTGGTAACCACCTCCAAACAAGGGCCACGAAAGATCACCTCCTTCCTCTAACCCCCTTTCCTTGGCCTCAGAAATCACTGTGAAACCTGCCTCAATCTGTCTCCCGATCGCTTTTGTCAAGAGGAGTGGGGCGAAGTTCTTACTTTCCTCTCTCTCCCTCCTTCATCCTTCCCTCCCTCTTTCCTTCCTTCCTTCTTCCCTGGCCTTGTTTCTTTCTAAATTTATTGACTTTTAGAAAATACTCCCAGATCTCCGCCCCCCCCCCCCCCCCAAGAAATCAGTCGCCGGCGAGACGGAGTCAGGCACGGGCGGCTGGCCGGAGTTTTCGCGAGCACCATCCGGCACCTGCAATTCATCGCCACTTGCCATCAGCCCAGAGACGAGATGGGCGGCAGGTAAAGGACACAGAGCTGGTGTGACCCAGTTCCTCTGAAACTTTCATCTGGTCTCACGCTTCCCCCACAAACTCTTTAATCTTCGATCAAGCCAGAAGAGGACAGGTTCCTCTGCCTGATCTTTGGAGTTGCAGAAGAGGCGAAGCTAGAAAAGCAAGACGAGTTTCGCCCTTTTGCTCGCGCACCGCTCAACGGCACCGCACGCAGAGCGGCGGCGCGGCCGGTAGGGGCCGCTGTTCTCCCAGAGCAGCCTCCCGCCGCCGCCGCTGCCGCCCGCACCTCCCACCGCCCCGCTGGCCCAGCCCCGCCAAGTTGCAACAGCCCCCAGTCGAGCGAGCGCCGGGAACGAGCACCGCCCGGGCAGGAACGGAGGGCGCAGACCAGTCGGGCTGCAGCGCGCGTCGGAGAGGCTCCTGGGAAACTCCCACGGCCTGAGGTCTTTCGAAAGGAGAGAGAAAGGAGCCCGCGCGCGCAAGTCTTGCAAGTGAGGGCTCAGCCCGGCACCTGTTTCTCCGGTGCCACCGCCTTTCCACCCCTCGGACCCGCGCCTCCCGGGGCGCCCGCCCGCTCCCGCGATGAATCCGGCGCTGGGCAACCAGACCGACGTGGCGGGCCTGTTCCTGGCCAACAGCAGCGAGGCGCTGGAGCGCGCCGTGCGCTGCTGCACCCAGGCGTCCGTGGTGACAGACGACGGCTTCGCCGAGGGCGGCCCGGACGAGCGCAGCCTGTACATCATGCGCGTGGTGCAGATCGCCGTCATGTGCGTGCTCTCGCTCACCGTGGTTTTCGGCATCTTCTTCCTCGGCTGCAACCTGCTCATCAAGTCCGAGGGCATGATCAACTTCCTGGTGAAGGACCGGAGACCGTCTAAGGAGGTGGAGGCGGTGGTCGTGGGGCCCTACTGACCTGCCCGAGGGTCCCTGCGGCAGCCGCCCCCACGTCTCCCCACTTCTCCAGCCCGGCTGTGCCCCTCACCATTGGAGACTGGGCGAAGCAAACCTGTCGGAGTCAATGATGTCTCTAGACTTCTGCCTTTGGGATGAAGCGACCCGTTTCTCGCTCGCCCTCTGCAACTCCTCGTACCTGACTGTAGGAGAGCGCCCTGACTTCTGCTCTCAGCAGCAAGTGGCAAGGAGAGGGCTATTAGGGCGCAGAACTTTAGAAACTGCTGCTTGCGTGGGACGCGGGGAGACCGACGGGGCACGGCCCTTCTCCACCTGCAGGTGGGCCAAGCGCTGGGGGCAGGTGGAGAGGGCGGGCAGGGGAGAGACCCATCGGCACCGATTTCCTGGTGACCGGAAAAGTGACCTGTTTATATGCCACTTAGCAGACCTAATGGGGACACACAAATCCGCGTCCGGACTGGCACCCACTCTCTCCCGCTCTCCCCAGCCCTGGCGGGGAGAGGAGCTAAATACCTTTGATTGATTGTAACGTGACATTTTAAGGGATTTTGTGTTTGTTTGCTTGAATACAAATATTTGATAAGTCCCTTTTCTGCCTTAGTGGCCTGTTTGCCTGCCTGGGGGTTAGAGTTTTGTCGACGTAGGAGAAGGGGTGGGGGGAGGGGAGCCTGCGAATGTGAACGGGGTGAGTTGTTTCTTTTAGTGCATTTTCAGCTGGGTCTTTCTCGGGGGCTAGCGCTCCGGGACAAAGACCCAGAATAGAACTCGTAGCTCGTGACTGCACGATTTACGCCACAAAAGTGCTCTTGACATCCGTGACACCGTTTTGACTTTTTTTTTTTTCTTATTTAACATTTCCTTAATAAATGCAATATTTAAGTGGTTTGTTCCCGGCCTCTTGGTGGTCATTCTGCGCTCCCTGGCAGAGGGGATCTGGCGACGGTGAGGGGATCTGGTTCCCGGCCATGGGAATTCTCCTTGGAGAGCTGCGATTCAACTCACGGATCCCATGGAGGGGCAAGGGCGGGGACGAGGTGGAGAGGCCGAGAAATGAGTGAGACATATAGCCAAGCCCCAGGCACAGGAGCCATCCTGGAGGCAGCATCCTTTGTTTTCTCTCATATTTAATATTTTATATTTCATTTAGTCTCCGCTCTTAGGTAGGCAAGACGACAGGAGGGCCCCTGCGGGAAGATTACACTTCCGTGCCAGGCTCCGGCGGGAGCACAGGGTTACACCGCTGATGAAAGGAAGAGACGGCTTAGCCAGCCTTTGGGGGAGTTCTCTCTCCCCTGATCAACGTCAGCGAGGCGACGTTGGGGTGCTGCTGGGGGGGGGGAGACAAAAATTATATATGTGTGTGTGTGTGTGTGTGTGTGTGTGTGTGTGTATACATACACACACACACACATATATATATACACATACATACACACATATATATATATACACATACATATATGTGTGTGTATATATATAATGTGAGGGAAAGTAGCTGCTAAAGTACACAGTGACGCTAATACTCCCTGGGGTAAACCATTGTTACTAAAACATAAGATATATTATTGTCTTTGCCATATCACATTTTCCAGCGAAAGGGCAAAATTAAAAGAGAGACCCACCTGCTCTTTATAATTTAGGGTAGTAAGCCCCAGGCCAGGCGAAGGATTCAGAGGAGTTAGCCGAGGTCCTGAATGACCGAGATGGGTATTACAATCAAAACTGGGAAGATGGGGCAGGAGTAGAGCTACAGATTGTCGTCGCACGTTCAGGGCTCAGGAATCGAACAGTGTTGGAAAGAAGAGCCTAGAAAACTCTGCCTATGAAAATAACCAAAGGACACAATAGCTTCAATCTCAAACTTTAACAAAAGGTTTTGAGCAGTTTATTTTTATGCCTGGGGAAAGATTCAAAATATTCTCAAGAATACTAAGGTTCCACTAAGATACTATAACAATTAAAATTTCATATACTTCACAACAGCAGCTATAAGACTGACTAAAATTAAATAACAATAACGTTTCCCATTTACTCAGGAAGAAGCACAACTACTGTAAACAATGTGAATGACTTAAAAGACTGGGATCAAAAGGTTTGAGTGCCCTTTAACATTCTGTCCACGATTCAGTGTCCACTTCACTGTCAAAGTAAATCTTGCAAGAAATTACAACCTAGGATGGTTTTATTTTTTATTTTATTTTATTTTTTTTTTAATGTTAATGGTATCAGGCTTCTTGGGGGGAAAAACGGATTTAGAAGTTTTGCCTGTTGTTTCTATCTTTTTAACAGGTAAGGGTTTGCTTGTTTACTTTTTTGGTATCTGGGGAGGGAAAAGGTCAGCAGATAGTCAACAGGTGTCAGTGTGAGTCATGGAAGGCACTTTACTTTTGCTGATGGATAAAACAGGAAATGGAGACATCTTAATTTGTAGAGATGTCCTGTTTTGTAGACAGTTTCTGTGACACCAAGTCAATCTGCTGCCTCCATGGTTCAAAGGAAGAAACAAAGCATAGCACCAGGTTCAGCTGGGACAAACCAGACGTTTAAAATTTAACTTAGGTTTTTGTGTCAATACCATCCACTAAGGGTCCCTTCTTCCCACAGATTTATTAGCTCATCAGTGAATTTGGTGCTCTGGTGGAAATCGATTTCGGATAATAAAGCAACACAGCTACAGTTTGTAGGGATCTCGCTTTGTCCTCTGTTGTATGTGAGGTACATGCTTATAGCAGGTTTCAGACATGGGGGTGGGGGTGGGGTTCAAACCTGCAAGTCAATTTAAAATTGTATAGAAGAGAGGTTTTCATTTAAAACAAAAGTCCTGGAAGTTGAGAGCAGTGTAACTTTCCCAAAGTTGAAGGTCTCTACTCTCTCTCCTCTATCTTGTTCATCTTAATATTTTTTTTCACACCTCTTTTCTCTTCCCTGAACCACAAAAGAAAAATTGACAGTTTCTCTTTATCTCAACTACCCAGATTTATTCTCTTACCCCCAGAAATTATGATTATGAGACAAACCAGACCCTGCAATATTTAGTCCTTAGATAGAAAAGATATGTGAGCGGAGCTCTGTAATCAATGATATATGCATTGTGGGGAAACGCACAGTCTGAAATGCACATAGCCCTGGGGACTATTTCCTGCCAGCAACCCTTCTCTCCAGACCTTAGATCCATTTGTTACTTAGCGAGATGCCAAGTGGTTCTGGGTTTTATAGATGAGGTGATGTGTGCAAGAAGCTTTTTACACTCCCTGTTCCCTTATGGCCACACAGCAACCACTTTCTCTCAGGCCCCACACCACTCCCTCTCTCACTCTGCCTTTGACTCTTTGTCCCTCATCCTAACAAATGCATTAAATGAAACTTTTTAATCCTGCCCAGAATTTATGGAGTGTCAGTCCTTTCCCAAAACATGCTATAAGGAAAATAGGTTTTAAAAGCCACTCTGTGTTTCACCTAAGAAAACAACGTCATTCGTAATAACTGGGAGTTGAGCTGGGTATATGCAAACAGACAGGTTCTACCATCCCATACTTAAGTCTACCATTTGGTAAGCAATTAGTGGGAGTTCCTGAGAGAGAGGGGGACAGTTTTCCCATAAAAGCTTGCTTGATCTGGCGTGGGTCATGGGGACTTATCCAATGCTTCCTGAAGCCCTTCTGGAAATGCGGCAGATGCAGGGAGAGGTTTCCATGAGACACAGCTGGTAGGTTAGTGGGATGCTGAGCTGAGCAGACAGCCACTGATGCCTCTTAGCCTAACTCGGTGGCCTCCATATAAGTAGCTCAACCAATTGTTGATAAATGTTATTTTTCTTAAGATTGTTGATATGAATTTCCCCCACTGTCTCTCAAAGCAAGAATTTGAGGGCTGGACACCTTGAGGGAAGTCAAAGCAGAGGTCACACTGCACTATTAAGTCTGAGGTCACACTAGCTAGCTCCTGGTGGATGGTCTGCAATTTCCAATTTCCAAGCTGCCCTGGCTTTTCACTGGATTCTGAGTCAATCCTGTGACTGTATCTTCCTATGCTAACTCTGACTGAAGAAGGGAAAGGCACACTGAGATGTTAGAAATTTTGGTTCTGGTATCTAAGCAGCTGAGTGGCCTCATCCCTAGAATGAGGAAGATAGATTCCAAAAGGACATTTCAATTCTATGATTCTATCGAATTAATTTGTCCACCATTTCCTTGTTTCTTAAGATGTTTCCTGGATCTTAAAAATAAATGTCATAAAAATACGTATTGTCTTTCCAGTCTTGTTCTTTTGTGTTTAGATTTTCTTTTTCAGAAGTCAAGTGCTCCTCGACTTGGGATATGTTATTTACAGTAATCAAAGCAAAATTTCACATAATCTGTGAGGCCTGGGTAGACAGCAGTTTCTAACCTGATACATCACACTATCTAACCTGTGTCTTTAAATATTCTAGATTCTTATGTTCTCACTGGATGAGGCCATGAAAGCAAAGTCCAATGAACTGGGGAGTAAACGATTCTTCTAGGTACATATTCAGAGTAATATGTGCTGTTGTTTATAGAAACTAATTGGGTGTCTGTGAACTAATTAACAGCTAATTTTTCTCCCCCAAAGCATTTTTCCCTTTGAGCTTCTGCAACAGCACACAGCAGCTGTTCCACATGAAGTTTAAAGCCTTCCTTAGCCCTGGCTTATTATACTTGTCACTTTAGGGGCTGCAATGCCAGGAAAGGATTCCAGGGTTCAGTTTGTTCTTTGAGACTCAAATCCAGTTTGAAATCCTGTCCAAGCAGCAAATCTACAGCAATCCTCCAAACAGGAATCAATACATCTTTCTTCCAACTGCCAAATCCTATTTAGACATGTGCACAATAGCTCAAATGGGGTATGTTTTAAAGTCAGCTCCGGCAGTAGTAATTGTTTCCTAATGTCTGAATTTAAATGCTCAAAGGTTAATTGTTTCCATGTCCAGTCTTGCTTTGTCCTCTTTTCCAGATATTTTTGTATTGTTTTAAATGCTTAAAACATTTGAAAGTCCAGGATTAATTTTATAGCATCAGCTGTGATTTTAAAATGTTTGGAAATTATATTTTAAGAAAAGTAAAGTATGTAATTTTATCATTTATGTTGACTGTAATAAAAGTCTGAATTTATATTCATTTTATTTTATTATTTTTGTTATATTTGAGGAGCTCAAAATATTTCAGAGGGAGCTTTCTACAAGGACTGTTGTAAGGATAACTAGATACATTTTAAAATATTCCTCAGTCGTCTTGCAAACAGTGTCTTGCTTCTAACATAAATAACCATATATACTAAGTGAGAATAAATAAGGTTTATTTTCATTTATTTGACTATTTGTGTATATTTTGAAAGTGTAACAGGTAAATAGTTTTCTTTAAGGGCATGCTTGCTGAGATATTTTTGAGTGGGTAAATGCAAGCATAGAGTGATCAATACAAAAAAGGTCAAGTCATTTGTGATAATACTGGAACAACACTCTGCCCTGCCCTCCCCCATTTTCAAACTGGTTTCATTAGATTACTATTTTATGAACTCATAATTCAAAAAGTCATACAGTGTTTTAAAGCACCCATGTATACACCATACAGTACTACTTATTACTGAAAAAATGAGGTGGTTTCTATCTATTTGAACCATAAAACACAGGCACAGATAAATATACGTAAAGGAAGTCACATGATCTACCCACAAGAGTCAGATAATACAAAAATTGTTCCTGTATACTATTTCTGTAATTCATAGTGATATAAATATACATTCATAATTATGCTATAGTCTACATGTTGACAGAGTGTGTTACAGGAAGAAAATGTTGCACTTTTTCTCATTAATTTTTTTCTGTGTTGGCCTTCCACCTTCACCAGTTCCTCTCTCATTATGCACTCCTTCCCACACCCGCATCTAAAGATATACTGCCCTGAAAGAGTCATTGATTTTTATCAGACCAAGACTCCAGATGTCTGATTGCTTTGGGGAAAGAATCCCTCTGGGATCCAGAGTGTCTCTTTTGCTTTATTTATTTTCCTATAAACCGAGCAAGATCATGTAGTTCATATTTGAAGTAGTATTGATTAAGGCAAGTGCACGTGCAATCATTCACATGCTCAGCGTTTCCATACTGTATACCCATGACATATGATTATCCTACTACAAACTAGAAGTAAGCATCACACATTCCCCAATTCTTTCTTTTACATTATTTACTTGTTTACAATAAGACAACACATAGAAAAAGTTGCAAGTACTTTGTCCCAAAATGTTCAGTCAATAAGATTTGTATGAAGTGCCTGGAGTCTTACAATATATCCATATCTTGAGATACATGCTTTGATCTTCATCTGAGAATTGGAAAAAGAAGCTAAAACCCTAAGAGGCAGAAAAGTCAGAGATTATATTTTGTACAATCTTGAAAATCTTTAAAAGCTAAGTTAAGAGAAAAGAGAGGGGACCTAAATTTGAAGAAGGACGGTGGAAATAAAGAGAATGTATCAAGGGCTGGCCCGGTGGCGCACTGCTACAGTGCGCCGCTTGGGAGTGCAGCGGCGCTCCCAACAAGGGTTCGGATCCCACATACAGACCGGCCGCTCACTGGCTGAGTGAGGTGCGGGTGCGACACCAAGGGTTGCGATCCCGTTGCCGGTCACAAAGAAAGACAAAAAGGAAAAAGAAAAAAAAAAGAATGTATCAAGTTAAGTCTGTAGAAATTTACAGGCAGATTCTGAATTCTCAATACAGCTGTTAGAAAATTTTACATTTAGCGGACTTAAGGAAAGGATCAAAGATTGCTGAGTGGAAAAGCTAAGCATTGTGAGAAAAATGTCCCTGCTTCTCTGTGGAGTCCTTCACTGATTGCGAACATCCTGTCTGCTGGCTCAATTTTCTTATATCCAAAGGACAAAGAGGCCTTGCCAGACCCTCTTATCTTTATCATCAATAAATATTTATTATTTAGTATGCATTATAGGCATGACTCTGCACTAGGTACTAACTTAGACCTTGAAAGCTGAATGCAAAGTATTATGGAATTTAAAGGGACCTTCTGTGATTCCATCCTGTCTTTTGCTTGATCCATTTGCACGTGTCCTTGGAGATCCAGCTGAGTGAAGCACACACACTTCTGGCCTGTCCCCTTACAGATAAAGTACTCTAAACATGGGACTGGAACTACTCATACAATTTGATTTGACTTCCCCCCATGTCTTCAGGAAGCATACGCAAGGCCTGCTCTACTTTATGTATTCAGACTTAAGATGAACATAAATACGGAAGGCCTGAAGCAAGTGTTTCAAATGAATTTCTTGAGGTGACTTATATTTTTCTACAAATTCAGCTCAGGAACAAGTATTTTATTCATTTCTCCCACCATGGATTTTTAACGACTGAGTAATTAACAAAGAAGATCAAGTGTGAAATTCCTTCCCCAACATTCCACAGATGAGCTTTCTAAGAAAATGATATATCCTTGTTCTAAGTAACATGAATATCTCCTAAAATCATCAAATATTCAAGCTAGAATGGGCTGTATTAATTAAGACTCTTTGGGTTGCAACCAACATAAATCTAGTTTAAGCTCATTTTAAAAAGAAAA
>NW_007728140.1:147464-165524 GCF_000696425.1 Galeopterus variegatus | reverse complement strand
CTGTTACTAGAAGAAGCAAGAGACCTGCTGAAGGGCCTAAAACAATTGTCACTTAATTTGATGAAACCAAAGCCTAGAGAGGTTGTGCCATTTCCCAGGGCCCCACACAGCTAGCCAGCAGTGGAGCCAGTAATGAGACCTACGTCTCGTGACTCTTTAGTATTCTTTTGACAGCTATTTATTCTATCAACTATCTATCTTTCAGCAAGACTGAAAAAAAAAGCCTTTTATAATTTCTTTCAAGGTTCTTTGTGTCTGACTTGATGTATCTCCCAGTGCCAGTGTCATGGGCAATAGCCTAGATTTCTGGGGCAGGCATTGCCACCACCTTGCACTCGGTGACATGAATTTGGACCAGTCATTTGACATATCTTTTGGCTCATGAGAATATAATCATCTGCCATCCCTAAAAATGACTAGGTATAAAAATTTATTTAATATGAGATGGGAAACTCTTTAATATGATAAATTATTAGACAAAATTAAGTAGACTTAAATGCTGAAGAACTTCTCTCCTAAGCTCTTTGACTCTCCATGAGATGGAGAAAATACTCGGCGTTACCCAAGTTGATTTGACAAACTCATTTTGATGGAGCCTGTATCATGACCCATCTTGCTTGGATATACTGCTCTGTAACCTCCCTAACTCTGTTTCTAAATTGTCCCTCACCTAATCTCTCTCTATGCCAGAAAGGTGGCTTAGCTTTCTTATCTGCATAGAAACTGAACCATCATTGTTCATTTCCTTTGGGTTTTCAGCTGCTTTGCCAGCTCTGCACTTCTGACTAGGGAGATTACCTAGCTGCTTTGCAAGCATCTTCTTCCCCTCTGAGATTTGCACCAGTGGGCTTCTTTATTCTTACTCAAAAGGGGGGTGCTCATGGTATGGTTTCAAGAGGAAATTTGTCAACCACAAAGAATGGTGTTTAGGAGCTTATTTCTCATACAGCTCATCACAACAGGTAAGATCATCTCCTCTTCAGGCTTCCAGCTGTGAAAGCCTGAATCTGAGGATTGGAAGCACAATGTTCTCAGTAGCGGCTCTCTGCATTTGCAACATACATAATGGCCTCTAAGGCACACTTGTACAAACATTAAGAGAGCACTCTCTCTTTTAGACAATGTGTCCTCTTATTCTTGGCATAATGACCCTCCTCTATTTTGACAAATTCTTATTCAGAGAATAGTAACTTTAAAAGAAAAAAATCTTTTAAGTTATTAACATCAAGCACTCTCCTGTNCTGGAACTACTCATACAATTTGATTTGACTTTCCCCCATGTCTTCAGGAAGCATACGCAAGGCCCGCTCTACTTTATGTATTCAGACTTAAGATGAACATAAATACGGAAGGCCTGAAGCAAGTGTTTCAAATGAATTTCTTGAGGTGACTTATATTTTTCTACAAATTCAGCTCAGGAACAAGTATTTTATTCATTTCTCCCACCATGGATTTTTAACGACTGAGTAATTAACAAAGAAGATCAAGTGTGAAATTCCTTCCCCAACATTCCACAGATGAGCTTTCTAAGAAAATGATATATCCTTGTTCTAAGTAACACGAATATCTCCTAAAATCATCAAATATTCAAGCTAGAATGGGCTGTATTAATTAAGACTCTTTGGGTTGCAACCAACATAAATCTAGTTTAAGCTCATTTTAAAAAGAAAACTGAATTTACTGATTAACGTGACCTGTAAGTCCAAGGATACAGGAGGGCAAGTATATGAGAAGCAGATGTCTGATGTCATCCAGGCTCTTCCTCCATTTCTCAGGAAAGCTCTTTACACATGGCAAGAAAATAAAAAAATATGGATTTCTCTAGGTCCACACTCATATCTTGCCAGTTTAACAACCCCAGCCAAAAGAGCTTGTTTCCTAGGAGATCTCTAGCCTGTTGTGGGTCATGTGTCCATTGTCGAACAAACCTCTATAACTGGGTTGGGTACAGGAAGAAGAGCATACTCTGTCAATGGCCAGTGTCACCATTCTGATGAGAGAGAAAGAAGATTTGGTTTTATTCAAATCACAAGGCCATAAGTCTTCACAGGGGAAAGAATGCTGTTACTAGAAGAAGCAAGAGACCTGCTGAAGGGCCTAAAACAATTGTCACTTAATTTGATGAAACCAAAGCCTAGAGAGGTTGTGCCATTTCCCAGGGCCCCACACAGCTAGCCAGCAGTGGAGCCAGTAATGAGACCTACGTCTCGTGACTCTTTAGTATTCTTTTGACAGCTATTTATTCTATCAACTATCTATCTTTCAGCAAGACTGAAAAAAAAAGCCTTTTATAATTTCTTTCAAGGTTCTTTGTGTCTGACTTGATGTATCTCCCAGTGCCAGTGTCATGGGCAATAGCCTAGATTTCTGGGGCAGGCATTGCCACCACCTTGCACTCGGTGACATGAATTTGGACCAGTCATTTGACATATCTTTTGGCTCATGAGAATATAATCATCTACCATCCCTAAAAATGACTAGGTATAAAAATTTATTTAATATGAGATGGGAAACTCTTTAATATGATAAATTATTAGACAAAATTAAGTAGACTTAAATGCTGAAGAACTTCTCTCCTAAGCTCTTTGACTCTCCATGAGATGGAGAAAATACTCGGCGTTACCCAAGTTGATTTGACAAACTCATTTTGATGGAGCCTGTATCATGACCCATCTTGCTTGGATATACTGCTCTGTAACCTCCCTAACTCTGTTTCTAAATTGTCCCTCACCTAAACTCTCTCTATGCCAGAAAGGTGGCTTAGCTTTCTTATCTGCATAGAAACTGAACCATCATTGTTCAAATTGGAAAAAGAAGCTAAAACCCTAAGAGGCAGAAAAGTCAGAGATTATATTTTGTACAATCTTGAAAATCTTTAAAAGCTAAGTTAAGAGAAAAGAGAGGGGACCTAAATTTGAAGAAGGACGGTGGAAATAAAGAGAATGTATCAAGGGCTGGCCCGGTGGCGCACTGCTACAGTGCGCCGCTTGGGAGTGCAGCGGCGCTCCCGACGAGGGTTCGGATCCCACATACAGACCGGCCGCTCACTGGCTGAGTGAGGTGCGGGTGCGACACCAAGGGTTCCGAGAATAGTAACTTTAAAAGAAAAAAATCTTTTAAGTTATTAACATCAAGCACTCTCCTGTAGACATTTTTGACTTTGTGGTTCATCCTTGATTGATTGCTTTATACCCAACAGCTGGATTATCCAGTTTTTGCTCAGTGATAATTTTCTATACCACTTCATGTTGATTTCTAATTTCCTGAGTCAGTGTTTGGTGCCTACTTTTAACATTTGACCATTGTGGCAAAATTCATTACATGGTGGTTTATAAAATCTTGTTCTTTCTGTGTCATAATAAATCATGTGCTACCTGGTCTATTTGAAGAGACCTGTCCAAGCCTATTTGGGTTTTCTTTTTAAAAACTAAGTATCTAAATATTATTGATATTTTTCAATGAAATAACAAAGGTTTATTTTCAAATATTCTTTAATTAGAATTTTCTAATTTTTAGGTTTATAAGTAGAAACTTTTAGAGATGTCAAAGCAATTAACTCTGATAAATATCAGATGTATCACTTTAACAATTACAATACAAAACTAAAAAATTATAATACTGAAAACCTGAAAAGTTATAATTGAAAAGTATTTTCCATTTAAAAAAAAAATTTGCTGAAGGATTCCTCTAGATTTGCTATAAACATCTCCTTCCAAGTTAAAGTAAATCCGTATCTAACTTTTGTAGAAGATTGCATATCTCAAATATTGTAACAGTAAATTTCACTAAATTCTTTGCATTTGATAAATGTATTTTAATTCTCCAACATCTATATCTATTTTACAAAGCAAAGACTTCATTGACTACTGAGACAAAGAAAAGCTATTCAATGGATGAAACGTAACTATTTGCACTGAGTTTCATTTCATGCTTAATGTGCTGTGTAGAGAAAGAAAATATTGTGTTCCATGATTCAATGTTTTATGATTTTTGAGATAAAAATACTTTTAATTTATGATTATGTGGATTTAGATAAAATGCTTAGACACTGAAAGAGTGCAATGGGACACATTTATGACTACGAAAGGCACTGTCTAGAGTCTGCGTTACCTGATACGTAAGTCACTTCATAAAGGTTGTGTGAAGTTTCAAAGTTTAAATATCCCTGTCTTCCAATGAAATACACCAGAATATTACGCCATCCTATAAGTTCATCCAACTTTCTTTTATTCTATGTTTTCAACTAAGAAATGAAAAGTTATTACTTTAAGAGGATTTTACTTGCACACTGATTCTTAATCACTAATCACAATATGATATTGCCCTATTTTCTATACACACTCTCTCACTATTATCTTCCAATTGGATTGGATTGTTGACATGGCTGATTTTCAAATTCTGTTCATGGAAACTTGTTAGGCATCAAATAAATTCTTGTTGATTATTATCATCATTATCCATTCATATGAGTGATTGATATCAACTGCTAGTATTAATCATACTCGACATTTTACACATGTTACTTCAAAGTCCTTACAACTCTAGAAGTTGTTATTACCCCATGCCCATAAAAGAGAAAATGAAAAGACTAAGGGGCTAGTAACTTTTCCATGGTCTCAGAAATAAAATATTTGTGTGCTAAGATGTGAACACAGGTCTGAGAACATCACAAATGCATTTTCCACTCTACCATTTTGCTAATTCTTCTAGTGGAAAATTGACAGTAAGGAGAGCTTGAACTTTTCCACACACATGATGCTTTATCATTAACAACTTAGATCCACCCCTACAGCTTTGAGTAATGATTTCACATAGAAGAGATACAAAGCAATTTATCATTTTGGTAGATCTAGAGTTTGCTAGTAGCAGATGGCTCTAGGAGGTGGGAATGTGGATTTTAGGAGGCATTTCAAAATGAGACTCAAATTGTCAAATTATATAGCCCCTTACTTGGAAATGTATGGAGATTTTTTAATACAATTTTTTCTTTTCGGAATCTATAATTTTAAAGGCCTTTAGTGTTTACTTGTATTACATTGCTTAAAGAATGTTTCATCAAACTCTGCCTCCAATATAATTTTGGCTAAAATGTTTTATTCTAAAATTTGGGGGCTTATATGTATTATATGAATAAATGCACATTAAAGTTAAAAGACATTTTTGTAGACTTTTTCACAAAATTAAGATAATTTGCTTTATTAAGCACTTCCTGTATATTTGCACCATTCTAAGCACTTGTCATTGTTGAGTCACACAGTCTTCACAATCATCTTACGAGGTAGTTTTTATTCCCATTGATGAGGAAACTGGGGTGCAGAGGGTAAATACATTAATTGACTAAATCTGGATATAAAAAGACTCTGAGAGACTTGAGTAATGGTCTGATTTTAACAAGATAAAATTTAACCCAGAAAAATACAAGGTCCTGTATTTGAGTCTAAAACAATGGCATCAGTACAGAATTAAAAAAAGAAAAATGTGGTTTATCAACAGATGATAAATATAAAAGAGAGATAGCTTTTGTTCAAGAAGGAGCTCCAGACAAGTCAATGGAATATTGAAGTTGCCAAAAATGGTGGCTTTAATTTGACTGATGGCAACACAGAATTTCATAGGGCAGAGGCAAGCATCCCGCTCTTCTCTGTTTCTCAATTATTTCAATCCTAGAATGGGTTCTGGTCCTAATACCACATTTTAAAAAGTTGTGAACAAACCAGGAAATATTCAAAAGAAAGCAGCTACACTAGCAAGGGTTCTAACACCATGTTAGATGAAAAACAAAAATGTTTAACATCGAGGAAAAATAAATAAAGCCTCTGGGATAACAGGATAGCTGTTCTTCAATATCTGAGGAACTGACACAAACAGGGAGGGTTACATTTGTTTAGTACAAACCCAAGTGGTAAAACTGGCAACAATGAGAAGAGGAAGCTACTCACAGAATTTAAGTCTTAACAAGCAAAATCTTTCCAATAGAGCTGTACAAATAGGAAGTGAATTGCCATGGGAGAGAATAAATTCTCTGTCATTGGAGGACCATGCAGCAGAGATATTACAAAAGAGATTCAAGAAGTAGATGGATGGTTAGCCCATATCGTTGAGGTACCTTCCAATCTCATGATCTTATTATTTCAGATTCTTTCCTTTTGGGTAGGAAATCATGGACACTTGGCAGAAGGCTCTGTCCTCTGGTCTGAATAAGTAGCAGCCTGCTCAGGATCTTGGAGAAAGTCTGCCCTGAATTACAGGATTTGGGCAACTATTGAAGTACAAATAAGAAGGCTGTCTTCTCCTTTTTCGCTTATATCCCTAACTTCTCTCACAACTCCTCCATTGTGCTAAAATCATCTTTTATTACATCTTTTCCATAAATATCATACATTTCTGATCTCACTTCTAAATGGACCACTCCTAATTGGATTGTCCAGAAATTGCTCTCAAAATGGCTTTGAGATTATTTTACTGGGGCAGGTGCAGACATAGTATCTCAGCTATCTCCAAGTTCAAAGGCTAGTCCTTACATTAAGCTCCCAATCTCTAAAGGAAAATTAAACTGGCTCAGGGGCACTTATTTTAAAACAAAAAGATCCCTGAGGTACAGACTCTCATGGATTTAACAGGAATTTGTTTCCTTGCGATATGTGTAAAGGATGTTAATGGATAAATTGTTCTTTCAAATGCAGCCCAAGATATAGTCTCTGCCACACTGAATAATCAAATATAAGAAATCTTTCATTGTTTCTAGGAAAGAAAACTTAATACCTTTATGACTCAAGGCTTGAGAACAAACACAGAATCCAATCCTGTAATTCCAGCATTGCTTTTCAGAATCTACATAGAATGGCAGAGAACAGATATGCTGCCCTAAAGGATATGAGGTTTTTGCCAGTGGGCTGCTGAAATTTCAAAATATCTTTCCGCAATACTGTAGTTATTTATTGTGTCATGCCTCTTCAGAAAAAATACAACAACAAAAAAAAAGTTTTCCAACAGAGTAATGTTTCAGGCTGGTCTTCTGTACAGACGGTAGAGGCATTCTTAGTAGATACAGACATGTGGAGACATGAAGACCACCTTTCTGAATGCTGATGGGTGATCCATCAAATTGGAAAGAAAGGAGGTAATAAACTTCACCAAGAAGATGACCACTCATTCATCCTGAAACAAAAGCAGTTCTGGTAGAATCACCGTTGTGCTGTTTATGTATAGTCCCTCACATAAGAGCCTTAGACATGGGTTTTCCAGTATGTAAATATCTAGTTTTGATAAAGTTTATAATACTCTGCACACATCACTTGCTTTCTATTGTAATTTATTTCAATAAAAAATGTATATACAATTTCACTGGTTAAATGTCTCCTTAATAATATATATTACAATACAAAGAAAAAAGCCATAGAATCATAGCACCTAAGTCTATTTCTAGGTGATATTGCCCTTAAACATATCTTATTATCACAAATGTCATGATTTCACTGGTTAAATGTCTCCTTAATAATATATATTATAATAAAAAGAAAAAAGCCATAGAATCATAACACCTAAGTCTATTTCTAGGTGATATTGCCCTTAAACATATCTTATTATCACAAATGTCATGACCTAATTTTGCAATACTGTGTAACCTCATAGTCCTGTATTCCAAAGTTACTTCAATTGGCATTGTCATCTTAGTATCTTGCTTAAATACTCCCTGCTATAATTTCACGTCTTGTCCTCAGAGTGGCCTTTATTTTGAAATTCTGCCAAGAATACTATCATTCTGAGTGCTAGAGTTTGATTAAACATAGTCCCAAAGAATGTCTTTCAAAGGATACATATCACTCAGTTTCCATTTATAAAACACAAAGTAGCATATGCTTTGAAATGACAATAATTCATCTTCACATTTAGTCTTAAAAATAACAGATGGTATGGTCTTGAACTCTGCTCAGAGAAAGAAATGCTTCCTAGAAGGAAGTTTGTGGTTTATCCATGTCATGTAGCCCCTGGACACCTAAAGGCACTGTGGCTGGGTGGGAGACGATCCCAAACATGTGGCTAACATAGATAGCTGGCGCTCACAACTCTCTCCACTCTGTGGAATCTTCAGCCCTGAAGCCTCAACATAAAGCTCATTTCTATCCAGTTTCTGAGTCAATTTTGACCAAAAGAGAGTATAATAGTAGCTTTCAGGGGACCGGCTGGTGAGATCTGATTGATCCTACAATATCCGGTGTGTTCAAGGGGATTCCTGAACTATCTTTTGTCCAGGAACCTGCAGTCTACTTGTTTGTCTTATCTACTCATGTGGTCAGGCTTCTGCTGAAGAATTGGACTGACCCTGATACCCTACCAAAACTCCTTTTTCAGATAACTGGAACTTTGTTTGAATACACCCATAATTATTGCTGGTGACAATCTAGAATTGCGATGCTGCCACCTTTCCTCATAGAACATAACACTGCTTTGAAATTTCTACTTTTTGTCTCAAACATTACAGCATATGCTCTGGGATACTTATGATAGCCAGGATCAAGTTCAATTAACCATACCTCTAAGGACCCAGGGATTTGAATGGCAGCTGAGTCCACTCAGCTGGAGGCAAAATTACAGTTAAATTAGCTTCCCAACTCTGGTCACATGTTCTTCATTTCATCTTCATTTCTGCTCTATTCCCCTTATCTGCTAGAAGACCCCAGCACACTTTTCAGCCTAAGTTTTATATGCTATGGCATGCTGGCTAATATGAGTGTCTGGCTATGACAAGGGCTGCTGCAAGGCTAAGGCCTGGAATCCTCACAGCATCAATTGTCTAGTTCTTAATACTGTTCGTGACGCCAATTGTAAAGCTCTGGGCGACCACACTAGTTGTCACGGCTCTTTTACCTGCTAGTAATCCTGCAGAGACTGGGATGATGGTTGAGCTAGGGCTGGGTCTGGAGCTCCCAGACCCCTCAAGCCCATTCACAGACCAGGTCGCAAACCCTTCACATGCCAGGCTGGGTCACCAGACCCCTTCACGCAGGTCTATAAGCTAGGCAACCAGCCACATGGTCCTTGGAAGCTGCAGGTCTGGAAAATCATGATCATGCAGGGCAGGCGCCCAAGGCAGTAAAAACCAGCCAAAGCAGTGCTGCCTTGCAGGCGTACTTACTCCACTCCCACACACAATGTTACCGAACCACTCTGAACTGGCTCCAAGGCGAGGGGAGCCTGACCAAATTGTTCCATTTTCCCAACAATCCACCCCTTCAGGGTCCCTCACCATACAATCTATGCATCCAGAATCTTCCACAATGTTCCCTTAGCTAGGATAAATGACCCTTACATTTACATAACCTATTGTCCATTCAATATGTCTTAAGGCTTGCAGTTCTGTTCTTTTAACTGTCAGCCACATAGATCTGGTTAATAGTCACTGTGGAATATACTAAAAAGCATATGTACTTCACAGGGCCTGGTTTTCCAAAGCCTTGCAGTTTCAAATATTGACTTCACAAAGGACTGGAAATTTCCCTCAGGGTATAAGTCTCTGTTGCAAGATAAGGATTATGGCACAGCAGGTTGCTGGCTCAAAAACAGACTAGTTACTGATTGTTATGTAAAAATACTGAGAAATTGCTGTTAAGAAGGAATGTTTGCTAAGATCAAACTGTTGCTGATAGGACCACTTAATTGTCTACTGGAATGTCATCTGACTTGTTTCACTGAAAGTTACCAGCCTATACTGTTAAACTATAACCCCACCTATGTCTCTTCCTGTAACTTCCTGGTCTGGAAAATAAATGCAGGAAGAGAACCCCAATTCGGCATTAATTTCCCATGGAAGGAATGCCTCTCTCTTGAGGGTTCCAGTGGGAGATTAACCACTTCGGGGCCTCTCACTGTTCAGTAGAGATGGGCTTTGAGTAATCCTTTCATCTCCATCACCCAGGGGAAGTGGGGTGACAAATCCGTGGGGGGCGAAGCAATGCAAAGCAACAAGTCACCATTGGTGTGATCCTCCATGCAAATCCTGCAGTCATACTGATGGGAAGTTCAATGCATATTCAGCAGGCTGACAAATTGATCACCTGACTCGGGTGCAGTACCTGCGGCCAGAACACTTAGCCAAGGCATCGGCTTCAGCATTTCCTGGACTGGCTAAGGGGAAGTGTCCTATGACATGGAATAGAGTTACTTCTTTCTCATGCCCCAATTCCCATAACTCTTGCCACGTAGCTTGTCCCCACAGGGGTCAGTGGCCTACCATCCACTGTTAATACTTCCAAGTAGAATTCCAAAGGGTTAAACCTTTGTATGCAGTGCAGCTGTCAGTACAGGTGGTTAATGGCCCAGGCTCATTCTTTATCACCATCCATACTGCTCTCAATTAAGCCCATTGACTGCTTTGCCCTGTACTATTTTCATACCACATGGTATCTGTTAAGGGCTGGAAAGCAACTGCTGTCCACGATGCTGACGGTCCCATGCTAGAGCCATCTGTATACCAAGCTTGCTCTGTTATAGGTCCCTGTCCCTCCTGGAAAGGTGTAGCCTCCACCTCCATAGGTAACAGTTGTGTCAAAGTTTCCTCCACAGCCTCTACTGGGCCTAGCACAGTTTGCAACTCTTTGGACAGAGGACTCATTGACACAGTGCTCCTTTGTTCTATATATGCTCCCCATTTAGACAGAGTGGGAATCTGAGCTACACCCATTTAAATCCACTGAGCATACCTTGCTACCTGTATCCCGACATTTGGTGAAACACTGTTCAGGGCGCAATTGCTGCCACAAGGCAAACAGTACTGCATTTGGCTGCTGGTCAATTTTCTTTTTATCAACCCCTGCTGCAAGCAAGTCAAGCCACATCTGCTTACAGCTACTCTTGCTTGGTCCCTTTGGGAAAAAATACTGAGCATTTCTTGGGGATTTGGTCTTAGCCACCTTTTGGACCCCTTTTGCTTGTCTCCTATCCTCTACTTCACCCAAGCTGGATATCATGGTCGTTACCTCATGTATAGGACGACCAATGTATGGGGCCAGTATAGCCATCAGCGACCCAGAGGACATTGACGGGGCATTTTGCAGCACTATATCTCTCATACTGCCTGTAAAGTTCTCATCATCCGGGCCACGAGTGTTCACATTAAACATGAACTGCCACATCCCCAGCTCTCTAATGATTTGGACCAGCTCAGCATATGTTTGCCATTTACTAACAATCTTGGGCAGTTCTCCAGCACTTGCCCACAGGGTTCAAGCAGCTGTATTCACCCAGCCCATCAAGGAGTGATTACCTCATCCGGGTGCATATCCACAGCTATTTTGTAGCCGTTGCCTCAGGGATGGGTGCATGGTGATGGAGGCCAATTTCTCCACCACCTCACTTTCCCTAAGCTTATCACACTATCCACCCCTAGGTTCCATAACCGCAACAGCCAAGCAGCCAGGGTCTCCCCATGTTTCTGCCTGAACTGTCTCCCCAAGTCAACCAGTTCAACCTGGGTATATGGGACATAGATAGTGAACTGGGTCACCTGTAGATCATCCATCGGTTGTCCATCTGGTCCCATAGGCTGCTTGTGCCTCAATTTCTCATGCACAACAGGTCGTGCCTGGAGATGCACAGTTTCCCACAACTCACCATTGGGTTGGTCGTCTTCCCTGGTGTGAGGGGCAAAAGTGGATCTGGAGCTCCCAGGCCCCTCAAGCCCATACACAGACTGGGTCACAAACCCTTCACATGCCAGGCTGGGTCACCAGACCCCTCCACGCCAGGCTGGGTCACTAGACCCCTTCACACAGTTCAATAAGCTAGGCAACTGGCCACGTGGTCCTTTGAAGCTTCAGGCCTGGAAAAAACATGGCCATGCAGGGCAGGCACCCAAGGCAGTAAAACACCAGCCAAAGTGGCACTTCCTTGCAGGCGCACTTACTTCACCCACACACATACAATATTTACGGAACCACTCAGAACCAGCTCTGAGGCAAGGGGAGCTGACCAAATTGTTCCATTTTTCCCAACAATGAATCAAAAGGATGGATAAAATTGGAGGAGAGATTTAGGGATCTACAGGCTCACTAAACTCACTCATTATTTGGCTGTGGGTATAAATCTGGGAGCTACATTTATTCAGTAAACATGAATAAATGTTTAGTAAATAAATAGTTTAGTAAACTAAACATTTCTTCTTTCTGTACTTGTAAATCTAGCAAGATTCTAGGCAACTAACAAAGTGTTCAGAGAGAGGCTACATGTTCAATTATAGAGGCCAAGAGATGATTTAAGATGGTATTTTGGTACTGAATTTGACAAACACTGAATCTGGCTGCTCCTTTAATACATACTTGACTTTTGGGTGGGTCAACTAATAAAAGCTCTTAAAAACATTACTAAAGTATCATTACATTGTTCTGTACTATGTGATGCTCCCACAACACTGCAGGGCAAAATTAAATTACTTGTTCAGTTATTTATCATTCTGTGCTCACTGGTCCAGTAATGTTTCCCATTATCTGGATCAAAGCAAGAGTTGGTTTTATGTGGAAGAGGTTCCTAGAAGTGAAGAGAGTGAAAATTAAAATTATAGTTTGGAAAAACTTCTTTCCTCAGGATATTTGAATAAAAAAATAATCTTCTGTGTAGAAATATTTCATTAAATCTTATGTGAGGCAGGATAATGAATCATAAGATTTCTGAAAAGAAAGATACAGCTACTATTTATGTGCCAGTGATCAGAAATCATGATGTCCTGTGACAATATTTTGGCTTAGCCTATATATGAGCCAGGACCATAGGGGATGCCCCATCACTTTATATTTATAGACAAATATGCCAACTCCATTTTTTCATTGCAAGACAAGTCTTTTGAACAGTGACAAATTTTAAATCCCTTTGGGAGTGGAGGCTGCATAGTGTGGCCTAGCAAGTCTAATTTAGATTCCATCTCCTTCAACACTAGAATAAAGAAGGTGAGTGTAAAATGACTTTGGTTCTTGACACCAGTTGCACAGATTTATTTCCGTGATTGATTAAAAGATCACATGGTTTTGCTAAGCATTGCAATGCTGAATCAATCTTCGAGAGAGCTGAAACTGCCATTGATTTTGCCCTGCTGTCTTAGGAAGAAAATTCTGAAAGACTGCATCTAGCCATTAACAGGCCTAAGCAGAGTTGTAGTTGCCTCCATTGCTGAGAAATGAAGGTATGAAAATAAGCAGGTCCAACAAAAGCATTTAACAATATTCTTTTATTTTTTTAACAAAATAAAAAAAGTTTCACTTATTTTATTAAGTCAATTAATTTTAAATTCAAATATGTAAACTATGAATGATTACTGCAGTCAATAGCAAGAGAGATGCTTACCTTGGAAACAAATACCTTCAAAAAATTTTTTATTTTACCTACTGTTTTATGTGTATGGAAAAAAATGTCAGCTATTATTTTCTTTGTTATATTTAACTACAGAAGAAGTGCATGCAGCTGTAAAAAATGTTCAATATAACAGAAGCTTATAAGGAAAAAAATGAAAATCTCTACCTACTCCCAAAAAGCTCTCTAGGGGGTGTGCAACAGCAAGAATTTGGAATTTAGTGAAAGTAGAGAGATTCAGGTGGTGGCAGATACAAATTTTACTCTACAAACTCCAGTATACAAGAACTGTAGTTTAAAACCACAATGAGATGTCATCTCACCCCAGATAGAATGGCTATTATCAGCAAGACAGAAAATAACAAATGTTGGCAAGGATGCGGAGAAAAGGAAACCCTCCTACACTGTTGGTGGGAGTGTAAATCGGTACAGCCATTGTGGAAAACAGTTCCTCAGAGAACTAAAAATAGATCTACTTTACAACCCAGCTATCTCACTACTGGGTATATACCCAAAGGAAATGAGATCAATGTATCAAAGAGACACCTGCACTCCCATGTTCATCACAGCACTGCTCACAATAGCCAAGAGGTGGAATCAACCTAAATGCCCATCAACGGATGAATGGACTAAAAAACTATTGTATATGTACATAATGGAATACTACTTGGATATTAAAAAACTGATATCCTATCACATGCAATGTGGATGGAACTAGAAACCATCACATTAAGAAAAATAAGGCACAGAAAGACAAATACCGCACAGTCTCATTTATATGTGGAATCTTAAAAAAAAGAAAAAATGTGGTTCTCATAGAAGTAGAGAGTAGAATAATGCCTACCAGAGGCCAGGAGGGGAGGGGGGTCAGAGGGAGGAGAAGGTGTGGACTAATAGATACAAAACCCTGCTCTCTACCCTGAGTGAGTCATTGTGCAGTATATGCATGTATTGAAACAACACACCATACCCCACAAAAATAAATATAAATAAAACTGAAAAAACAACAGAATGGTAATTTTATTTTTCTTTAACAATTTAACTTACAGTAGGAGCTCCCATAGTATCAAATCAGATCTTCCCCTCAACCACACCCCTCCTCCTTTCTCAGAGTTGGATCCATGGTTGGGAGTTCACAAAATCACAAGGCTGTGGGAGGGAGGAACAGTGGTGGCACCTTGTTATTGTCCTTGTCCTTATCAGTGTCACATTGCCAGTAGTGGCATCTACTAAGATGATCCTTGTCTAATGAAGTCCTGGATTCTAGATTCATGTAAGTTTCTCACCATAGAGCCTCTGTAGGTCAGATGACTCCAAGGATAAAGTATGTTCCATCTTTGGGCTGATAGGAAGTATTATGATCTTCCCTCGACAGTACAGGAATCCTCTACCTCTCCTGCACCATCCTGGACATCTTGACTTTGTGAAGTCGACTTAGAACATCTGCCTAGACATACCACACAGCCACTTCTTCCCTGAAGAGAAGCCCTGGACCGCACTCCTCTTAGGTCAAAACCATCTGCAGTCTGTCATTGCCCTACCTCAGGCTTAGTGTGGCTTGCCTCAGTATGGCTGAGGGCCAGGATTCTGAGTCTTTCTTACCCAATTCTATCAAAATCTTGCTGCTCCCCCTCTTACTCTCTTCTTTTCTCTTTGATGGGTGAAGTGGTTGGAGCTGCGTTTTCTAACTTCATGTCTTCTCCCAAGTCTCTTCTCCATTTCTGAGCTCTTTCCATTTCTTCCTGCCTGTTAAACTTGTGAAATTCAAAACTCCAAGAATTGATGACTTTTTTTTCTATATGCTGTGTGAAGTAGATAGAAAGGAAAAGAGACTGGCTGATTAAAGGGAAGACTAAGGTATATATGAAAATTCAGTAAAGGATATACAGTTAATAAATCAAAAACATTAATGTAAATTATGGATTAAATATTATTAAATATTTCAAAAAATTTTGAAAAAGTATATTTACCACACCCCTGCCATATAAATGGTGGATTTTAAGGTTTTTTCCTACAAATAATAATAAAATCAAGTTAAGTGTATAAATAGAATTCTGCAACTTACTTATTTCCCTTAAACAATACATCATGGACATCCTTCAAGTATAATTCATACAAATTGATCCCAAATTTTAAGGCAGCTGTCTAAAAATGATGTATCCAGGGCTGAAATAAGGCCAGTATACAGCAGTATTCTTGTACTAATTGTTTACAGTCCCTGTTTATTCTAATCAATTCATTCTATTTAGTCAGCACCAGTGTTATACCATTGTTTATTTTTGATATTGTTTCCTATTTTTACTATCACCCCTGGACATACTTTATTAGCCATAGGGATATTCAGATTGTTTTCAATGTTTTGCTATTTAAAATGTTTCACTGAACATCCCTTCATGTATTTCCATGTGCATCTTCACAAGTACTTCTACAGTATAAATATCTAAAAGTGGAATAACTGGGCTAAAGTCCATGCACATTTAAAATCGTCCAAAGTTTTACTGACTACACACCTACCAAAATTATGAGTCTGCCTTTTTCTACACACCCTTGCTTGCACTGAATATTATAATTTAAAAATATTTTCCAATTTCTAGGTAAAGAATATTAGCTCACTACTATTTTGACTTTTATTACTCATATTTCTAGTAAGACAGAGCTTGTACTTTTTGAAAAAAGAAGCAGCTTTTGTCTTTATTTATAATGTATAATTTTCATAATTTCTGATTCATTCACTTCTGCCTTTGTTTTTAACATTCTTGTAGTTTCTTTTTGACTTGTTTTAAAAAATCATATCTTGAACACTTGCTAAAGTATTTTCAGGCTTTTTCTTTTTTAAAAAATATATTTGCTACATTAAAATGAAGACATATTTAACAAAGTACACAAGGTAAATAATACAATTTAAAAGGTTAAAGTACACAAAGAGAATTTACAGAAGAGGAAAACCAAAAAATAATCACAAGAAAAGCTGCTCAACATAGCATTGTAAACAGGGAAATTGCAAATTAAGACAATAATATATACCTATCAAATTGGCAAAAATAAAAATGTCTGACAATATTGAGTTAAGGATTTGAAGAAATGGAAATTGCTTGTGGGAGTACAAGTTGTTGTGACTATTTTAGAAAGCAATTTGACAATATCTAGTAAAGTGGTAAAAGATATACTCTTTGCACCTATAATTCCACTTTTAGGTATAGATCCACTTCTTTAGGTATAACTAATACCTAAATAAAATCATTTCTTAGGTATAAATCTACTTGTAGGTATAGAGAAATTATTTCACTTGTAAACAAGGAGATCAGTATAATGATGGACTTCTCAGTATTATCTGTAATCAAAAACAACTGAAAACTACCTAAAGGACTCATAGAACAGAAATGGATTAAATAAACTAACGAAATGTTATATAGCAGTTAAAATGAGTGAATGTGATCTTGTATTAGTCCATTTCTGTTGCTTATAACAAGAGACCTGAAACTTGGTAATTTATAAAGAAACAATATTTATTGCTTACATTTTCAGAGTCTGGGAAGTCTAAAGCCCAGGAAACACATCTGGTGAGGGCCTTGTCGGTAGTGACTCTACACAATGACACAGGGACTCACATGGCAGATGGCAGAACTGAGAGAGAGCTAACTCATCACTCCTTCTCCTTTTAAAGCCCTCAGAACCACGCCCATGATCACCATTAAACCATCAATGGATTAATCCATTTACTTAGGCATGGTCCTCACAATCTAATCACCTTTTCAAGCCCCACCTTTCAACTACTGCAATAGGATTTTCTACCCTCTTAACACTGTCAGAGTAGGGGTCAAGCTTCTAATACATGAACTTTGGGGGACACAATTCAATCCACAGCAGATCTGTATAAGCACTTATCAGTACGGATTGACCCTGAAAATATAAAAAAACACAAACCAAATTAAATTGTAAAAAACACATAAATAATTAAAAATAAAATTTTACTATATGAGTTTTCATGCTATAAATACTACTAAGAGAATAGAAATGAGTACTTAAAACACATCAAGTTTGTCGTAAAGGGTGATGGGTCTTAGAAGGGAATGGGGGAAAATTCAACTTTATCTAAAATAATTTATCATAAAAAGGTCCAAAATAAATATCGCAAAATGTCAACATTAGTACAAATATAGATATATTTTATCTTATATTTATCTTACCTTAATACACTTATTTTAATTTTATAATCCTTGCATGACACCATAAATTTTCTTGAGTACCACTTTGTTACATCCAATATAATTTGCTTGTATTTTCCAAAAGTCAGTTTTGTGATTTCATCTTACTTAAGATTCATTAGGAAATTAATTTACATATTTTTCAAGTGATTAGATAACTTTTCACTATGCTATCTAATTATTTTCCACTGTTTTCACACAATGTGGCTTTAATATTATCTAGTTTTAGCAAGTTATTGAAATTGTCTTTGATCCTAGCATGTGAAAAACTTCTATAAATACAATGAAGACATTAGCAAACAATATGAGATCTCTACTTGTTGGGTTCAACGTTGTGTGAGAGTGTACATTCATATGTGTATATATGTGTATTCTTATGTGCCTGTGCAATATTCATGACCAATTCTGAGGGTTTTAAGTTAAAGCTTCCTAAGACTTTGTCACTTCAGTTTTGCCTGTATTTCTGTCAGTTTTTGCTACGTTTATATTGATCCTCTCTTATTCGATGCATATGGGT
>NW_007728140.1:139683-147045 GCF_000696425.1 Galeopterus variegatus | reverse complement strand
GCATATTTCCTAGAAAAAGAGAAGGAACAAATACATGCTAATAGTATAGAATTTATAGTTTGTGTAATATTCAAAGAAGGAAGATATTGCTCACTGGAATAGTTGGAACAAACTTCATAGACCTTTTAAAAAAGTTAGTGAATACATGTATCAATATTTTAAAGTCTGTACAGTATTATATTGTATGGGATATTATGCATGCATGATTTATGTAACTAATCTCCTGTTGTCAGACAATACAGATAAGGTTAATGTGTGTACACTAACATGTATGTGTACACACACATGAACATTTATATATTCATGGCATACTTTTCATTCAAGACATGTTGAAAACCTGAACTAAGTCAGTGGCAGTGGAGATGGAGAGCTGGAGTGTATGAAATTGAACATATGGAGGAATTAGAAAGTCTAGGATAATTTCTGGATTACTTTCTTTCTTGGATAAATGGGTAATGTCAGATGACATTCACTGAACTAAAAATTACTAGAGAAGAAACTGGTTTTCATAGGAGAAAAGATGGCTTCAGTTTTTTACAAGTTAAGTTTCAGTTGTCTATGGAGCATCCAAGTAGAGCTTTTCAGCTATGGTTTGAAAGATAACACAAGACAGAAGGAAACTATCTCCCCCTTGAAATGATTTACTGCTGTATAATAATCATTTATTTCACTTATTAAGGATAAATTCATATCCTTCAGCACTTACATTCTTTTATTTTTAAATTATGGAAAGATCATGCTTTTAATTCTGCAATTTGTGATTTGATCGGAAAACCACATATTAATATCAGGAAAATAAGCATATTCTTACGTTATATGTTTTGTTGTTTGGTCCATAGCACCAATTGGAGAAAAACTCTTTAATCAGGCAAAAAGAGCATCAAGTGCTGAAAATGAAAACCTTAAGTTTTAAAATTCTCATGAAATTATGTTAACCTAAGACTGAACCAATATCTGTTTAAGAAACTGTAGAAGAGATGCTGGCACCTTAGGAGGTTGTCCGTCAGGTGCTTTCCAACTCTGAGTTTGATTCTGATGTATATACAAGGGAATCCAAGTTTTTGATTAGTCAGGAACCCAGGGTCTATTCCAAAACTAGCCCTGAAGGTAAAGGAATCCTCCATTTACTCCTAAGAATCCCCCATCCAGGTGGTTTCATGGGCCTGTCACAAGAATGAATCACTTGTGTCTGCACCTATCCAGTCACCTGGGGCTAGAACTCTAATTGCAGTGAGAAGGGAAAGCAGCAGTCATTCTGACACTGCCCGGGGACATCATTTCCCATTTCTAGCGCAGTGAGAAGGGAAAGCAGCAGTCATTCTGACACTGCCCGGGGACATCATTTCCCATTTCTCGGGGGACAACAGATTTACAGTATAGAAAATGAAATTTTCTCCCCAGCTCAGATTTAGCTCAGAACAAAAACATACAGTACACTTGAATTATTGTAAAATGCTGGGTTGTGATGGAGCACATCAGAACACATTACCTGAATCTGATATTTAACTCTCACTTTCTCCTTCTATACTGCACCAATTTGGGCAAATATCTCTTGCTAAAAAGGGACAGAGGTGGTTAAATGCAGCTTAATATTTTCCAGCTCAACATCATTTACTTGGGGGAGAGTGGTAAGTATTATCATGATGGTAATGATGATGATGATGACACTTGTAATTTGGTGCTCGCTTCCCAAGCTTGAGAACAAAGCTGTACAGTTACAGATTCCAATAGATAATCAGGCTAAGTGGTCTTTGTGACAATAGATGGTGCTACATACAGGTCGGAAAAGGTTACCGAGACCAGCTACTTCTAATTCTAGTAGTAGGTAAGAAAATAATACTATTTGCTTAGTTGTATAAAGGAGCACAGAATTTACTAATGAATGCTGGTAATTTTGGGTCAAAATATGAGAAAATACTTATATATTCTGAGGTTATAAATTAGATTATTTTATAGTGTCAATTAAGTTATTGATATATTAATATTTATTTAATTACACAATACTTTTTTTGGTTGGATGAGGCTGAAAATATACAGCAATTGAGAAGAAAGCACATCATGTCACCCTGGGGTATTTGATAAATACTGAAGTATGATAATAAATTATAATCCAGAACATGCTCTGAATTTATGGTTGAAATTTTTTGAAAATCCTCTCTGTGAGATATTGATTGGACAGGTCTTAATTAAAGTGTTGTATCATGTTTCCTTTCAGCCCTCACTTGAAATATGCTATGTAAAACTCAATATCCTGAGTAAAGAAATCAAAATAAAGAACATATTTGGACAAGTTTACAAGTGGAGTCCCATCAAAGTTTCTCCCAGTCAACTGAGACTGACTACTATTACACAAGGGAAACATTTCAGTGGCCTGATAAGTGCGATACTGTATTACAAGGTGAGTTTCACTCCATTATAAAATGCTTTGGAAGGTTGAGCAGATATGTGTTCCAAAGAATATAATAGACAACTGCAATCAAATTCCATACAGAGAATTTTCTGGGCACAATTTAAAGTGTGAACCAAAAAACAAACAAAAAAGTTAAACCTAGGGATATAAGACTAAATTTTCTGTGGGAATCAGAATTCATCATCCAATACACCATCTAAAGAACCACTAAAGATCTTACAGTAGCAATCAAAGTGACAAAAATCAGTGTCTGAGTTCATGATTTCTCTGAGTCTCCAGTATTAAATTTGATCATGGATCATTTTGCTTCATTTTTTTCCCATTCAAACAGATATTTATAACCAAAAGAAAAATGCATTTTTGAGTAAGAAGGAGGAGGAAATGGAGGGAGAACATGAGTGAAAATATATAGTAAATGCAGCAATTTATATGTTGGAAGAAACTTATAATATGTTAGAGTTTGCCCCTTCAATACATTATGAGTTATGGGGAAAAAAAGAGGAAGACTTCAGTAGAAAATGATAGTAGGACAGATATCACATTAGTAACTTGTCAAGTCATAGTGGATTACATGGATCCTCCAACAATTACTACTTGGAAGACAGAGTATCTAAAAGAATCATTCTAACCCCTGCAAGAGTAAGCTTTGTTAAGTAAAATACTTCTGTAGCAGTGAAACTCTATCCAAGAAAGCTGAAGCCAACTCTAGGTCTTTCAACCAGGAAGATTTAATACAGAAAATATTTCCATAGGTGCTATGGTTTGAATGTGTCCCCCTTCCCTTCCAATCCAGGTGTTGAAATTTAATGGCCAATGTGATAGTATTAAGAGGTGGAACTTTTAAGAGGTGATTATGTGGTAAGGTCTCTTCCCTCATGAATGGGATTAAGGCTGTTTGTTCAATCCAGGTGTTGAAATTTAATGGCCAATGTGATAGTATTAAGAGGTGGAACTTTTAAGAGATGATTATGTGGTAAGGTCTCTTCCCTCATGAATGGGATTAAGGCTGTTTGTTATAAAAGAGGCTTCATGCAGTATTTGGCTAGCTTGCCCTTCCACCTTCTACCACATGAGAATACATCGTTCCTCCCCTCCCAACAATGCAGCACCAGTGCAGCATCTAGGAAGAAGAGAGCAGCCCTCACCAGACAACCAAACCTGCCAGTGTCTTGATCTTTGATATCACAGCCTCCAGAACTATGAGAAAATTAATTTCTGTTCCTTATAAATTACCCAGTCTCTAGTATGTTTGTTATAGCAGCACAAAGAAGACTAAAACAACAGATTACTTAATTGTTGAGGAAACAAACAGAGAAAAGTAGTGTAATCAGTGATTGGCAACAGCAGGAAGCCATTACCACTCTAGGTCAAGAGGGACATGGAAGGTAGTGATATCCATCTGGGAGCCAGAGTCATGGTGGAAACATCTTGGTCAGAACTGGGACCTCAGATTGAAGGGCTTCTTGGAAGGTACTGGAGTTCTGAGGAAGCACTCACAGAGACAAGAGAGGAAACAGAAGGAAAGGACCAGAAATAAGCAGACTTCTCTCCTTCTTCTGACCTCTAATCTGTGGCCAGTGTCTGCCTGTATTAGTCTGAGCAGGCTGCCATAACAAGATACTATGAACTGGGTGGCTTAAAAAACAATCTTTTTTTTCCTCTCAGTTCTAGAGGCTAGAAGTTCAAGATCAAGATTTTGGCAAATTCAGTTTATGGATGAGGGGTTTCTTTGGTGCATGCACCATAGAGAGACCAGGAAAAAACAAGGGGTGGGGGACTGAGGACAGAAAGGGATGAGGAGACAGAGAAGAATGAACAGAGGGGGAGACGGGGAGCAGGGGAGACAGACACCAAGTTGCAGGGAGACAGAGATGTCACCAAAAATACCTCTTCCTATGATGGTTTATCATAACTGGAGCATTATAGAAATGTCATTTCTAGAGGACAAAGATTTGTTTGCCTGAAGAAAAAAATAAACTGTTATATGAACGGAATGAAAATAGGATTCTATTCTTAAAAACTAGAAAACACATAAAAATAGGTTGGCTTCAAGTTTTCCTTATTAATCTTCCATCTCACCTACTCACATGGTGGGCACTGATGACAAATACAGAAAAGCAATATTTCTTACTAAATAGAACCAAACCAAACAAAGGCAGCCTATCATTATTGTTTGCACAAGGGGTAAGTCTTTCATCTCAATCATTACCCTGAGTCTGAGAAGTTATATACAATCCAAACATGGATTCACAAACCTCATTTCTAGTTAAAATGCTGGCTTTGCACACAATCTTAGGAGAAAATATAATTGCTCTATGGGTTAACTGACACTTTCTTAGATTAAATGAACAGACATAGTTTCAGGTAACAAAAGAGGAAACACATATAGCTAATCAAAATCATCAAGAATCTATCCATATGAAAAGTACAATGACCCTGTAAGTGGGATTTCCTACAACACAGTGCCTTACCATTTAACTTTGATCACAATCAATATCCAAGACCTGGCATTATATATCAAGAACCTTTAAAAGTTCATTATTTTTGATCCATTGATTTCATTTCTGAGAATAAAATGAAATAAAAAGTCAGAAAAAGCTTTATATAGAGTTGTTCATTAAGTCATTATTTATCATACTACAAATCAGAAACAATCTGACATTTTTACACTAAGAGAATGCTTAAATAAGCTACAATGCAGAGATATAATGGGCTGTTACATAACCAACAAATTATGATTATGATGAGAATTTATAATATGGTGAAGCACAAGCATAGGGTACTCTCAGAGCAATGTTATAGGAAAAGATGGCAAAAATGTAACAAATGTTAATATCAAAGACGTAAATGCTATAAATGATACTAGTGGTTATATTTGAGTTTGAGAATTATAGGTGTCTTTTTCCCTCTTTCTACTTTTCTTTATAGTGCATATTTTCAACATTGACTACCTAACACTTCAGGAAAAAAAATAAGCCATAGTAAAATAATCAATGTTAGTATCTAACACCTTTTATCTTGTTATTTGGTATCTCTCCAGTCTCCTTGCCTTAGCATACTGGTTTTGGAGACCAGAGTTATGAGAGCTCAGCTTCTCATGGCTTCCCAGTGATATCTTAGCCCCTTCAACTAAACATACCATTATTTGTTGAGAACTTATTATCTCTCAAGCAACATGTTAGGTGCAAAAGGAAATCCAGAGAGGTATGCCATGTTACCTCAAATCTTATAATTATATTGGGGAGACAAATATTGTTTTCATCCGTTTTGTGTTGCTATAACAGAATACCTGAGACTGGGTAATTTATAAGGAAAAGAGGTTTATTTGGCTTACGATTCTGGGACAGCTGCATCTGGCACAGGCCTCAGGCTGCTTCTACTCATGGCAAAAAGTGGCAGGGAGCCGGCGGGTACAAGCAGATCACATGGCGAGAGGAAGCAAGAGAGAGAAGGTGCCAGTGTCTTTTTAAGCAACGAGCTCTCACAGGAACTAATCGAGTGAGAACTCACTCATTAATGCCCCTTCCCCCAGGGAGAGCATTAATCCATTCATGATGGATCCACCCCCATGACTCAATCAGTTCCAACACTGCCACATTGGAGATCAAATTTCCACGTGAGTTTTGGAGGGGACAACACATCCAAACTCCATCAAGTATACTTACATATTTAAAATAAAAATTAGAGAATGAAATAGCACTTAATCTAAAGCCAAGATGGTCTATAGACCAGTGGCTTTCAAATCTTTTGATGTAAATAATATGTTTTACATTGCAATCCATACATGTGTGTGTACATATATAAAATCTGAAAATAAAGTCTCACAGAATATTTGCCATTACTATGTTGAATAAACTGATATTTTCTATTTATTTCTATTATATACTGGTACATTAAATATATACTGGTTACAATCCACCAAATTAATTCCATGACCTGTTACTGGGATCTGACCCAGAGTTTGAAAAACACACTGGCTTTGGATTGAATGAATGTCCTCCCAAAATTTGACTCCCACTGTGAAGTGTTAAGAGGGTGGCAAATGCTATTGCGGTAGTTGAAAGGTGGGGCCTTGAAGAGGTGATTGAATTGTGAGGACTGTACCCTTGTGAATGGATTGATCCATGCTTGGAATAGTGGGTGTTATTCTGAGGGCTTTAAAAGGAGAGTGCGTGAGCAGCTCTCTCTGCTTCTGTCATCTCACAATGTGATGTCACTGAAGCCACCACCAAGGAAGGCCTTCACTAGATGATGAAGTTCACCCTGGACTTTGGACTTTTCAGCCTCAGAAACTGTAAGCAATATTTTATTTTCTTACTAAGTACCCAGTTCTAAGTATTTTGTTATAAGTAACAGAAATTGACTAATACAACATCTATAGGCAATAAGTTCTGAGAATTGCCTTGAAAGATCAGTGTAGTTCCTGTAAATTACTGAGAAAATCTGTTTAAAGGCAGCATTAAAAACAGTGATAGTTTCCATGTGGGAAAGATGAAGAGACAAAATTATTCTGATTCCTCTGAATTTCAAAGCTACTGTTTATCTTGAGGAAAAACCAAAAGGGCAGCCATATACTTGAATAGTTAAGAGTATTGTCTTTAGAGTTTTCATTGTTGGGAGACTTTTCATTACTGCTTCAATCTCATTACTTGTTATAGGTGTGTTTAGGTATTCTAGTTCTTCATGGTTCAACCTTAGAAAGTTGTATGTGTCCAGGAATTTATCCCTTTCTTCTAGGTTTTCCAGTTTGTTCACATACAGTTGTCTATAGAAGTCTCTTACGATCCTTTGTATTTCCTTTGTATTAGTTGTAACGTCTCCTTTTTCTTTTCTGATTTTATTTGAGTCTTCCCTTTTTCTTCATTAGTTTAACTAAAGGTTTATCAATTTTGTTTATCTTTTCAAAAAATCAGCTGTTTCATCAATCTTTTGTGCTGTTTTTTTTTTTTTTT
>NW_007728140.1:138073-139526 GCF_000696425.1 Galeopterus variegatus | reverse complement strand
TTTTTTTTTTTTTTTAACTCTCATTTATTTCTGCTCTGATCTTTGTTATTTCCCTCCTTCTACTGATTTGGGGTTTGGTTTGTTCTTGTTTTTCCAGCTCCTTGACGTGTAATTTTAGGCTGTTTATTTGAAGTTTTTCTTGTTTTTTGATGTAGGCATTTATTGCTATAAACCTCCCTCTTAGAACTACTTTTGCTGTATCTCATAGGTTCTGCTGTGCTGTGTTTTCATGATCATTTGTCTCCAGGAATTTTTTCTTTCCTTTCTGAATTCTTCTTTGACCCATTCACTGTTTAGGAGCATGTTGTTTAATTTCCATGTATTTGTATGGTTTTTAATGTCCCCTTTGTTGTTGATTTCATATTTCATTCCACTGTGGTTGGACGAGGTAGTTGATATGATTTCAATTTTTTAAAATTTGTCGAGACTTGTTTTCTGACCTAACATATGGTCTATTCTAGAGAATGATCCATGCGCTGCTGAGGAGAATGTGGATTCTGCACCTGTTAGATGAAATGCCCTACGTAATGTTTGTTAGGTTCAATTCTCCTGGAATAGAGATTAATTCTGATGTTTCATAGTTAATAACTGTCTGGATGATCTGTCCTTTGCTGAAAGTGGAGTATTAAAGTCCCAGCTATTATTGTGTTGGAGTCTTTTTCTCCCATTAGGTCTAATATTAATTGCTTTATGTAACTGAGTGCATATATATTTAGAATTGTTATATCTTCTTGTTGAATTGATCCCTCCGTCATTATATAATAACTTAATAACTTTTCTTATCTTTTTTTTTGCTTTCTTTGGCTTGAAGTTTATTTTCACTGATATGAGTTTGGCTATTCCTCCTGTTTTTTGGTTTCTATTTGTATGAAATATCTTTTTCTTGATATGAGTTCAAGTCTCTTCCTAGCCAGTTTCTAGCAGCTTAATTTCAGACAATATTATTTAATTTATCTATATTCTATCTCTCTAACATGTAAAATAAAGATGAATATTCATATTTTTTAAGAAAATCTGTAGAATTAAATCAGTCAAAATAAATTGTGCCTGGTATGTAATAAATACTTATTATGCATTTCCTTTGTTCAAGGTTTGGTGAACTTTGTTGACTCCTGAATGTTAATAATTTATTTCAAGACAGTATTAAGCAAAATTCATGTCTCCCTCTCATACTGAAATCTCCAATCTGTCTTGGTTTTTCTTTTGCCTTGCTTTTAGCCCCAAATAGACGATCTTCTGCTCTTAATGAACCAGTAAAACAGTATTTTAGCAAATTTATTGAGAAACGGTTAAAGCTCCAACTCTTTTTTAAATACAGGCTAAGCCATGTGAGTATAGGTTTTATATCTAGGGATCTCTGTCTGTGGTGATAGTGTTTTCATTATTAAAAATTATAAACTTGTGACAAAAATGTAAATACCATATAAAGGAATAAAGTAAAAAATTTTAAATT
>NW_007728140.1:132658-137956 GCF_000696425.1 Galeopterus variegatus | reverse complement strand
AATAAACTTGTGACAAAAATGTAAATACCATATAAAGGAATAAAGTAAAAAATTTTAAATTCTTAGCTCCCACTTATGAGTGAGGACATGCTTTATCTCTTTTTCTGTGCTTGGCTTATTTCACTTAACATTTTATAAACTTGTGACAAAAATGTAAATACCATATAAAGGAATAAAGTAAAAAATTTTAAATTTTTAGCTCCCACTTATGAGTGAGGACATGCTTTATCTCTTTTTCTGTGCTTGGCTTATTTCACTTAACATAGTTTTCTCAGGCTCACCCATGTTGCTTCAAATAGCAGAATTTCATTCTTTTTTATGGCTGAGCAGTATTCCATTGTTTGTATAACCACATTTTCCTTATCCAGTCACCTGTTGATGGACATTTAGGTTGGGCCCATATCTTGGCTTATTTCATTCTTTTTTATGGCTGAGCAGTATTCCATTGTTTGTATAACCACATTTTCCTTATCTAGTCACCTGTTGATGGACATTTAGGTTGGGCCCATATCTTGGCTGCTGTAAATAGAGCTGTGATGAACATGGGAGTGCAGGTATCCCTTTAACATGATAAAAGTAGGAAGAAGGAAAGACTGCAGTAAAACATTGAACTTTCAGAAGGAATGAACAGACCTATAGTTATTATGAGTAGGAAAGGAGGAGGTGGGATTAGGAAGTAATTGGGTAAGGAACACAAAAAATGAAACTAGACCCACAACCCTTGTCATATACCAAAATCAACTCAAAATGGATTAAAAACTTAAATATAAGGCCTGAAACTATAAAACTCCTAGAAGAAAACATAGAGGAAACACTTCAGGATGCAGGCCTGGGAAAAGACTTTATGAATAACACCCCAAAAGCACAAGCAACAAAAGAAAAAAATGAATAAAACCCCAAAAGCACATTCAAGAAAAAAAATAAAAATACAGTATTTTCTCCTCATTTCTGAAGGATAACCTTGCTGTGTATAGTATTCTTTTCTGGCAGTTTTTTTTTTTGGGGGGGTTAGTATTTTGAATATATCATCTTATTTTCTTCTGGCATGTAGAGCTTCTGCTGAGAAGTCTGCTTTAAGTCTGATAGGGGCTCTCTTGTAGGTGACTTGATGATCTTCTCTTGCTTCTTTTAAGATTTTCTCTTTGTCTTTGAGCTTTCCCAGTTTGACTATACTGTGTCTTGGAGAGGATCCTTCCAGACAAACAAAGAGTGTGAGAGTTCACCACCACACTACCAACCCTCCAAGAAATCCTCAAGGAAGTTTTGCATCTGGAAACTGAAAAACAATAATCACTACCACAAATACACAAGAAAGAATAAAACCCACTGGCAGAAGAAAGATGCAAACAAGAAAGGGAAAGAAACTAAATCTTAATACCACAAAAAGCCATGTAACAATTCCCTACTTTATCTCTAATTTTAGTAATTTCAGTCTTCTCTAATCCTGGTCAGAGTCTAGATGAAGGTTTGCAAATTTTGTTGATGTTTTTTAAAGAATGGTTTTGGTGATTTTCTCTATTGTTTTGTAATTCCCTATTTCATATATTTTTGTTATAATATCTGTTATTTTTTACTTGTATTTGCTTTTGATTTAGTTTGTTCTACTTTTTCTACTTTCTTATTGAAGAAGTTTACATTACTGATTTGAGATTTTTCTTATTTTTAATATAGGTGTTTACCAGTATAAATTTTCCTCTAAACACTGCTTCAGCCCTATATCCAATAAGTTTTGATATATTGCACTTGGAACTTTATGTCAAAGTACTCTCTAATTCTTGTGATTTTTCTTTTTACCCATTGCTTATTTAGGAGAGTATTGTTTACTTACCACACATGTATGATTTTTCTAAATTTCCTTTTGTTATGGTGGTCAGATAACATATTTTCTATGATATTAGTCTTTTTATTTTAAAAAAAGGAAAAAATTAAACAAAACAAACAAACAAAAAGAGGTCATGGAAAGATTGCCATTATCTTTCAATTATATTTTTTCCACAAACTTTTTGAAGTACCCTTGTGCTTAAATTGTTTTTTATTAATTTTTTATGCAATTTATCTTGCTAAACCTAGATATTTCTGTTCTTGATTTCTTTTTATTAAGTGGACTTGTTGATATGCTTAGAAGTTAATTTGCCTTTGAGAAATTTATTCATCTTCCTCTGTTAAAATTAATTAGATATTTACATGATTTTGGAAGACTTTAGAGAGCTATTTCAAGTATTTGTAGGGATTATAAAATGAAATGTAAATTTTAAAGTTTTACATCTCCAGTTTTTGTGACAAATTGAAGCTCTATTTTCTACAAAGTATTTTGTTATTCATCTGTTATTGAGTTTATGTATTTGTTTTTGAACAAATGTGCATATCCTTAAATTTTTTTTAAAAGATAATAAAAAAGGAAAAAAGAAAAAAACAGTTTTATATCAAACTAAAACTTCTGTGTAGCAAAGGTGACAATCAATAGAATGAAAAGACAACCTACAGAATGGGAGAAAATATTTGCAAACTATATATATGACAAGGGACAAATATCCAGAATATACAAGGAACTCAAACCACTTAACAGTAAAAAAAATAAACAATCTGATTTTCAAATGGGCAAAAGATATAAACAGACATTTCTCAAAGGCAGACATACAGATGGCCAACAGGTACATGAAAAACTGTTCAGCATCACTAATCATCAGGGAAATGAAAATCAAAGCTACATTTAGATATCATCTCACATTGGCTAAGAAGTTTCAAATTCTAGAGAAAACTAATTGTTACAAGTTATCAGTATTTTTTTCCAAAAAGACAGGAATTACCTAACAATAGAAATCTACATTACATATTTTTATGTCTAGAGAATATGTTGATTATGATCATCTTTAGCTGGCCAGAACTTTAAAACAGTGAATGGGCTTCCTAAGAAGAGAACTGTAAAAAAAATCCCAGTTTCTGACTCTATCATGGATTGGTAGGAAGGGTCTGAAAATGGAATCCCAACAATAATTCATCAACATCAGTCCTGAGATTGCACAAGTATCAACCAAATCAATCATTTTAAATAACCCAAAGTGTATATGGCATTTGGGTCATAAACTTGAGCTACTATTGATAGCAGAAGAGAAGTTATTCTGTGAAAAATAAAATTGTAGTTCTTTTTCTTTCATTAATTCAAAGAAAGTTTTTGAAATGTTTTTTTAAAGCATAAATATCAATATCTGAGAAAACCATTATTTCTGCTTTTTAAAAATGTTTTTGGATTTAGCCATATTGAAACTTCTTTCAAGAGGACAAAAAGTTGTTAAAGTATGTGAAAAGCCGTTTTATTCTTTTTAATTTAAAAAATGAAGAAAAATATTGCTTTTACCAAACTCTGACTTGTTTATCTATTTGCTAACTTTTTTGTAAAGAATATGTTGTACTCTATAATAAAAAACAAATTTATTATTAAAATCTAAAAAACTTTACTTTGAAGTTATGTAGAATAGTTAATATTTATTTCAAAAAATAATTAAGAACTTATAGAGCAAGAGACAAGAAAACAAAGGGAAAGTGTACTTTACTGTACAGGAATAATTATACCAGGATAAGAGAAAAGTTGCCAAAGCCTAATTTGGGGTGGAAAATTAATTATCAAAGGTATTGCATATATTGTCCACTAAGTTATACCTGACATTAAATCAAGGAGAAACAGAAACACCTTAAATCATCCCATTGCTACTTAATGTGAACTATGAAAGAATGTAGTAGATAGAACCTGATAAGACCACAATTTACTATTTTTTAAATGAGGGTGGCAAAGTTGAATCATGCTTTAAATTTCCATTTTAAGTCAGTGAGAAGACTTTTTTCTTGCCATTTCTTCTCATCTTAGAATAAACAGTCTTTTCACTTATTCCTCAAATAAAATTTCTCTAATCTTTCAATATTCTCTTACAATTATACTTGACCCCCAAGCTTGAAGGGAAAAAAATGAAGATACTCCAGAAAATTAAGCAAATTATTAAATCAAGCGAGATTTTATATTAAGAGGGTAAAATTAATCTAGGTAAAGCCATTTCCTGTCTGTCTTGTTTTTAAATCGTAACATGTTATGATTTAATCTTGAATAAAACAAAACATTGCACTGACTGCAGTGCCTCCCCCAACCCCCCCCCCAAAAAAAACCCCACAAAACACTACAAAGGGTTTCTGTGAAAAAATGTTGGTCCAAAGAAAAAAGTGACAGCTAGATCAGGTAGATGACAAGCAGTAGCATTGGGGGGTGGGGCCAGGGGTGAGGAAGCTTCTGCTAAGCAATGTTTAAAACATGAAACCAAGGAGTGTATTAATCTAAACTACCCATCAACCTTGAAGGTTCATTGACCTAGAAGAAATAAATTTATTTCCTGGTCAAATACTTTCTGAATAGGTGCTCACAGTTTAATCAATTTTCCGGACCTCACTTAGGTCCAGATTAATTTGTGTAGCTCAAACAACACTCCTTCTTCTAACAAAACGATTCATTCCAAACCATTTGATGCTAGCTTATGACCATTTCTCAAAATGCTCCTGAAAAAAATCAACCAATGGTAATAGAAACTGTGAATCCCGGAAGCCCTGAAGTTGTTGTTCACAGCCTTTGGAGTACTGTCTTGTGGCTTTTAGATAGGAGTGCTAACAATTTTCAATAACACACAAGTGTACTATTGACCTCCATAAGAATCCACTCCAGAAAGCAAGGTTGTTGATTTTATAGAAATTGAAGAATCACAAGTAAATTCCTCTGTGCTTTTTTCCTTCCATTTCCAGTTACCTTAATATTTCCCAAAGCAGAAGACTAAAATAGAAACAAAAGAAATAGTTAATTATTTAAAGATGTACAAGAAGAAAAAGTAGTTTGAAGTCTGAGTGCTCCTGGAGGTTTTAGATGTTCTTGCATATTTTTAAAGCCTCCTAGCAACCATTACAGCTGCAGTGCTCGAGGGGGAAATAAATGAAGGATGAAAGTATCACTCAGTGTAATGCGACTGTCTTCCGGCTGTAAATCCAACTGTTTTCAGTGATTGTTGAGAAAGCAATGTTGTTATGCATGTAACTGGTTAGTTTTTCATAGCCATTAGCCTGTGGAATATATTAGATGTTTAAAAGAAATGGGTGACCCATTTATGTTATCTCCTTTAAGAAAGAACTGAAAAAACATATCTTCCCCACCACTTTGGCAGATGCAGAAAGCTGGATGACAACTTCCAATATCACGCTAATTGTCTGTTCAGTAGAGCTCTCAAAATCAAAGAGTGAGGGGCTATAAGCCCCAAAGGGGAAGGGAGA
>NW_007728140.1:102214-132619 GCF_000696425.1 Galeopterus variegatus | reverse complement strand
TTAAGAAAGAACTGAAAAAACATATCTTCCCCACCACTTTGGCAGATGCAGAAAGCTGGATGACAACTTCCAATATCACGCTAATTGTCTGTTCAGTAGAGCTCTCAAAATCAAAGAGTGAGGGGCTATAAGCCCCAAAGGGGAAGGGAGATTTAAGAAAGAACTGAAAAAACATATCTTCCCCACCACTTTGGCAGATGCAGAAAGCTGGATAACAACTTCCAATCTCACGCTAATTGTCTGTTCAGTAGAGCTCTCAAAATCAAAGAGTGAGGGGCTATAAGCCCCAAAGGGGAAGGGAGGGTAACTTGCACGTGTCTTTTTTATTTAGATGAAACATGGTCTCAAGAACCAAGGGACTAAACTACCGCTATCTTTACTTTTTGTGCAACTGTGATTCAAATCAGAGCATACATCTAGGTAATGCTCTGTGCCCACGCTTATCTGAACAGCCATCACTTACAGGCTCGGTTGGAGGCAGTCATTTATGAGTTGAAAGACTTCGACACATGACATGCCTCAAGTTTACCTCTGACATGTTAAGCCTCAAAGCCAAAATAATAATGAGGTCAGCAGAGAAAATCTGGAATAATGCTTGAGGCCTTAAAACAAGAAAGAAAAGGTAAAAGTAGGTTATTAACTTAAACTAGGCAACCCTAGTAAAGTAGAATGTACCTAATTGTATCAAGACTTTTAAATATTGTTTCCCTTTATAATCCTAAACTGTTTAACTTTTACATGAAAATTTAATAACTGCTGAGAATTTAGATGTGAATAAATATATTTCACTTATAAAATTTTAAATGGTTGACTATATCCATCAGGGGTCTTATGTCAATATAATTCACCTGTCTTCAGGTGAATTCTCTATACCCAGGGTCTAGGCAGCTTATTGACATATTCAAATACAAGAAACAAAAGTCACAGGAGACCACAGATCAACAGATACTTAAAGATTCAAGAGTTCAGTGGCCCCCCTGAAAATAAAAGCTAAATCTTGTATCTACCTACCTACCTATCATCTACATTTTAGGGGAAAGAAGTCCCCTAGTATTAATGAGAATCTCAAGAGAATATAATCACATACGACTTTATAAATCACATATAAAAAGGATTAATTGTTACAGCATTAAGTGTTATTTGTTTCAATATCTAATAATGATGTTACAATAGCAGATAGTATCATAAAGACTCACTGAGAGACTACTGCTTTAAAGTAATAGCTGTAATTTTTTACCATGCTTTCACTACAGTATTGAAACATCATTTTTTTCCCACAGAAAAACAGATTAAAATTAGCCGTTCATTTTAAAAATTATCTCTGGTAGTTTCTTAGGAGTTATGTGATCTAGGGTTCACAGTATGTAAAAATCTTCTCAGACCTCAATAATCTATATAGCTGTCTCTGTGTATAATTACACATTTAATATGTCCAATCCAAAACTCATCAACTGAAGTTGAGGCAAGACATCTCATACTGTGAAAACCTAATGATTCACACCATCCCAGGGACTGTAGTTCCCACCTGCCATATAAATGCACACAAAGCAATTCCTGTAAAATTTCTTGTAAACAGAGCACATTCTTATGTTTGTTAGTTCTCACTCTCCTGGTGAGGATAAAATTCACATGTCAGATGACTTAAAAATTGATGCAAATATAAGTGCTTATTACTTTTTTAAAATACTTAAAATCTGGGTCAAACATTTTGACATAGATCATTGTGATGGCAAAATGAGGTAATATATTTAAAAGCATTTTGATGAAGAAGACAAATGTATTTTATAAATGCAAGATGTCCTTATTTTTGTAAGAATATGGGGTAGAGAAATTTTAAACTTCAAAGTTACTTAAAAGTTTAAGTATTTTATAACATTAAAAGAATGCTGAGCTTCAAAAAGAAATAGGAATCATATAAAATAAAGTCATTCCATAAAAAAGCACACATACACACAAAAAAATTCTAGGTTTTTTTTAGGTAAGTACCATCAGCAGGTAAATTAAAATAAAAATGATACTTGTATTTTTTTTTTCATTCTTGAAGTCTGATATTAATTTTGCTCTAGGTGTTGTAACTAAGTTGCTGCTTGCTTTTATAAGGCAGTTGAGATCATAGAATAGCATTGCTCAGATAATAAAACTACCATGAACTAAGATAAAATTCACAATATTGTTTTAAAGTTACTTTTCTGATTATTTAGCATAATATTTTACACATGCCATCCAAAACAATAAGATATAAAAATTCTATAAATTATATTTTTCTTGGCAACAGGCAAAAACCACATTAAAAGGTATTTGGTTCACTAAGAGTCCACAGTAATTCACAGGACTTATGTTTGTATGACATGCCAACAAATAAGATGGGAAATTCAGGACATTAAAAGGAAATAGATATTCTCTGATTTCCTAAGATGAACATTATGCCAACAAATCTTTTGATTGTGTATTGTTTGATCTGTTTCCACAAAGAAAATGTGTAATAATGATTTAAACCCTTTGACAGACTAAAATCCTTGCAATATAAAAGAAAAGCAACTTTTATTCCTTTAAGTAGTGATAAGTAGACTCTAGGAGATATTTGATGTAGGATGTGTGTGTGTGTTAAATATCATTATATATTGATCATACGAAATAATGAATGTGGACATTCTTTGTGGAGTAGGGAAGGGTTTACTAGAATCTAAAAAGAAATGCATATAAACCAAGGTAGTTATGCCCATCGAGAAGAAGGGAATATTTGCTGCTATATTGAAGTTGCTTCCTTCAATGGTACTTAGTTTCTTAGAATCCAGACAATGTTCTCTCATAGTAAAAGAGATGCAAGTTATCTCTCTGGTTATAAAATACAGTCAACCCACAAATTCCATTTGATCGCCATCCCCACTTCATCAGATTTGGTTTTCCACTTCCCGAGAAACACTGAAGTTTTCTTCCTTACTAGGATCAATTACCAACTGATGGCAACCATCTTCATTAGCCTCCTGGCTATGCTGGAAAACCTTACTTGGGCTCTTCCTTTTCCCACACTAATTAATTCCTTTCCCTATTAATCATCTCCAATTCAACTTTTTTCCATCTTTTGAATTTTCTAAAGAGTATTTTACAATAGAGTATTTTCTAAAAGAGTATTTCTCTAGATAACCTGGGAGATGCAGAGAATCCCCTTGCACATTCATGATGCCTAGTTTCAGCTAGGGCCTCTTTGGAAGAAGCAATCCTTTTGATCACCCTTGATTGTGTCATCTGATGGCTTACTTTATGATAATTCAAAACACATTCTTAATAGAAAGCAAGGGGGAAAAATAGAGAAAACAAAGATTTTATAAAAAGATCTTACTGATTCACTAATTCAACAAATATTTATTGAGTGTCCTCTAAGCTCCAGGAATTGCTCTTGATACACCTGTTTTTCAGTAACAAATCAGAAAAACGTTTGTCTTCCTAAAATAATTTTCTGGCTGGGAGAGGCAATAAACATGTACATAATATGTGAGGTGGTGATAAAAACTATGGAGAAAAAGGAAACAATGTATGAAGGACAGAGAGCAGGAAGTACTAATGAAGTACATTGAACCATATAGATTTTCTGGTTTGCAAGCCAAAAAATAGTCTAATATCCTCAATTTCATATGATGCAATTAGTACATAGGATGCAATCATTTTTAAAAATAATTCTTTCCTTCTTTATTATTATTGTGAAGTATAATAAGAACAGAGGTCTGAAGAAAATTGTCAAAATCTATCAGAACAAATATTTAGAGAAGCATGCATTCATCTGTCTTTGATGTAGAGATTCCTATTTTTGTTAAATTTTAGTGTCAATTGATAAGGAACAAATTTAACACAAAGATTAACATCCTTAACAAAAAAAAGAAAGAACTCTTAAAAATGAATTAGAAAAATCTAATTGACCGGATTAGACCAGAAAGACCAGAAACTTGGTGAAAGACATAAGCAGATAAGTTATAGACCCCATAGAAACACTCATGTCTAATAAGTACAATCTAAGATGTTATGGGGGGGAGGGGAAGAGGAGGGGTGGGGTTTGCACCAGCACCTGCATGTTTACCAGCCTGATTGCAGATGGTGGTGGGCCAGGATGCAATCTGTTTTAAGGTCCAAACTTTTACCCCTCTGCTCCTGCTTCCTCTCTTTCTCCGTGAACAGATGCCCATCTTTTCTCCCCAAGGCTAACATCTAACTCTACCTCTTAAGTTCTTCTCTACTCCACATTTCCCTCACCTTGTCTTCTTGGCGAAATTCTTGTTTCCCTTCCCTCTAGTGTAATTTTGTCTAACTTGTTTGCTACAGTTTGAATATCTCTGCCAAAACTCATGTTGAAATTTAATTGCCATTGTAACAATGTTACAATGAGAGGTGGGACTTCTGAGAGGCAATTAAGTCATAAGGGCTCTGCACTCATGAATGGATTAATGTCATTATTGCAGAAGTGGGTTAGTTACTACAGTAGTGGGTTCCTGACAAAAGGATAAATTTGGCCCCATTTCTCTCTGTTGTGAACACTTGATTCCATCTTCTGCCTTTCCACCATGGAATAATATGTGCCAGATACAGGCACCATGACCTTGAACTTCCCAACCTCCAGAACCATCATCCAGATAAACTTCTGTTTTTTATAAATTACCCAGTATTTTTCTGTTATAGCAGCATAAAAAAAGACACAATTCAGTGTACTTTTTCTAGAAATTTAATCTTAAAATCTTCTTTCACCATAAACTTCTACAGCTCAAAATCCTATCGATTTCCTCACCACTCCAACCCATTGTGATATTTTATCTTTTGCCTTTAATATTCTTGGTGGAAGTACTCTTTATTACTCTTCTGGTCATTTAGTCTACACTTTAACTTTTCATGTACATGTTCCTTATCATCCTGATTATATTGTAACTTCCATAATAGCAACACAAGAATCATTTACTGCTTAGTAACATCTTGAGGCCAAATTAACCATTCCTAGGGTAGATACTCAAAAATCTTTAAAGACAAATACATTTACAAATGAATTAGAATTAATGATTTTTGACTTAGGGAGTGATGTCATAAAGATGGTGGAATAGACAATCCCCAGCATTGCTCCCCACCACAACTGGTCAATTTACAACTATATAAAAGCAAAAACTGCCATCCAAGGATTGCTGGAGCTCAGGGGAAGAGGAAGAGAGACCAGCAGAGTTCATGAAGGTGTGAGAGGCTGCTACGAGAGGGAGGCTGCTGTGAGAGGAGGGAGAGACCTCTCCAACCATTCCAAGTACTGGCCATATCCAAGCTGGCTTGGAGCAGCTTCCAGCACATGGAGTGGCTTCCAGGAGATGACAAAGCTGAAGTGGCACCCTTTGCATGATGATACTTGGAGACTGTAGGAGAGAAGACTGCTTCAGTGTGCACCAATCCATCTCAAGGGCCAGCAAAGTCACTGGCAAGGTTCCCCTGAACCTGCATAGGAGCAAGGGGCTATAGTTAATTGGAGGAAGTCAAGAGGTCACCCAGAGGTCTGAGTCTTCACAAGCGACTTGTGTGGCCTGCCCCATGGAAAACATTTGTAGTGCGGGGAGGAAGTTGACCTGCCAGAGGAACATTGTGGCGCAGCATGGACATCTGATCTGTCATGAGATCAGCATAGGCACTACTCAGTGGAGACCTGTCAAAGTGGTAAAACTGCAGAGGGCCACAGGCTGCAGGAAAGACTCAGTCCCAGGCTGGAATTTCCACACAGCTCAGTAGTGTCCATGATAACCTCACAAGACTTAGAAATGACTAAAACACCAATGATTAAAATCCAGTCAGCAAAAAAATCTTCCCCCAGTTTGAGGATCAACAGCAATTTAGCTCAAGCACAGAGCTCAAGTTCTGGTCCCTTCAGGAAGTTACTCCAATTTGAGAATTAACCATGGGACAGCAAATTAGTTCCAGTGCAGAGTTTAAGTGGTGGTGACAGCTAATAATTCACCACAGAATGGAAGAAACAACAACAACAACAACAAAAGCAACAACAAAATTACAGACCAGAGACAAAGCTCTGATGTTAACCAATAATGGTCTAACCCCACCAAAGAACACCTACAAAACCAAGAAGAGGTAGCAGTCTCTTCAAATGCCCAGGTGATGGAGTTTGGATGTGTTGTCCCCTCCAAAACTCATGTGCAAATTTGATCCCCGATGTGGCAGTGTTGGAAACTGATTGAGTCATGGGGGCAGATCCCTCATGAATGAATTAGTGCTCTTCCTAGATGGGGGGAGTAATGAGTGAGTTCTTGCTCTATTAGTTCCCACGAGAGCTGTTTGTTTATAGGACCATGTCACCTCCTCTCTCTCTCTTGCTTCCTCTCACCATGTGATCTGCTTGTACCCGCCGGCTGCCTGCCACTTTCTGCCATGAGTAGAAGCAGCTTGAGGCCTATGCCAGATGCAGCTGTCCCAGAATCATAAGCCAAATAAATCTCTTTCCTTTATAAATTACCCAGTCTCAGGTATTTCTGTTATAGCAACACAAAACGGACTAATACACCAGGCATCAATGTAAAGACAAAAAGATTGAGAAAGAAGAGAGAAATATGACACCACCAAAGAAAACAAACCAACCACCAGAAGTGGAGCCAGAAGAACAGCAGATTTATAAAATGTCTGACAGAGAACTCAGAATAATCCTCTAAGGATGTTCAGAGAGTCACAAAGAAATACGGATAGAAAATTAAATGGTATCTGGAAAACAATCCAAGAGCAGAATGAAAAACTTGACAAAGTAGTAGAAGCAATTTTAAAAGCCCAAATAAAACTTCTAGAAATAAAGGATAAATTATCTAAACTGAAAATTTGGATAAAAAGCTCCAACAGCAGATCTGATCAAACAAAGGAAATAATCAGTGAGCTCAAAGGCAGAACGTATGAAATTATCTAAGAGAGGAAGAAAAAGAAAAAAAGAATAAGAAAAATAAAACAGAAATACAGAAATTATGGGACTCCTTCAAGGGAAATAACCTCTGCACAGTTGGTGTACCCAAAGGAGATGAAAAAGGCAGAGACAGAGAAAGCACATTCAAGGAAATAAAGACTGAAAATTTCTAAAGTATGGAGAAAGATGATAGCATCCAGGTATAGGACGTTCAGAGGTCACCAGTCAAATTCAGTCCAAAGAGGAACGTCACAGTCTCATCATAATCCAATTATCAAAAACCAAAGACAGAGTACCAAAAGCAGGAAGAGAAAAACACATAACATCCCATGGAGCCCCAATACAACTCTCAGCAGATTTCTGAGGAGACCCTACAGGCCAGAAGAGAATCAGATGATATATTCAAAGTGCTGAAGGAAAAAGGCTGTCAGCCAAGAATTCCGTATGCAGCAAAATTAACCTTCAAATATGAAGGAGAAATAAGGTCATTCCCAGACAAACAAAAGCTAAGGAAACTCATCAATACTAGGACTGCCTTTCAAGAAATGCTAAAGGGAGTTCTTCGATGTGAAAGAAGACACTAAATAGAGTAGAAAGAAGATATGTGAAGGTACATACTCACTAGTAAAGTAAATACACAGACAACCTCAGAATGCTCAAATGTTGTATGGGTGGTGAATAAACCACTTATATCCCTAGCATGAAGGCAAAAGGACACACCTAACATGACAATGACAAATACAACCTTATAAGAGATAAGCGATATTGAAAATGTAACTTGAAACAACAAAATGTCAAAAAATGGAGTGAATTACACCAAAACATAGACTTGGCTTTGTTTATTTTCTTTAGCTCTCAAAGTTTAGTTATTAGTTTAAAATAATCTGTTATAACTATAACATTTTTTTTGTAATCCTCATGGTAACCATAACACAAAAACTTATGAGATACAATAAAAATAAATATCAAGAAATCAAAATGTCTTGCTAGATAAAACCATTCAACCTTAAATGAAAACAATAAGATCAGACCAAAAAAAAAAAAGGAGGGGGGGTCTACAAAACAGCTAGAAAAAAAAGGAAATAGCAATAACAAGTCCCTATATATCAATAATAACTCTAATGTAAATGGGTTAAGTGCCCCAATTATAAGAGACACAATGTGACTGAACAGATTATAAAATAAGGACTAACAATATGCTGCCTACAATAAACTCACTTCACCTATAAAGACACCTATCAACTGAAAGTGAAGGGATGGAAAAAGATATTTTATGCAAATAGAAAACAAAAAAGAGCAGAAGTGGCTATACTCATATCAGAAAAAATAAACTTAAGGACAAGGAAAGTAAAAAAAAAAAAGGTAAGGGAAGTCATTATATAATGATAAAGGGATCTATTCAACAAGAGGATATAACAATTCTAAATATATACACACCCAACACCAGAGCACCCAGGTATATAAAGCAAGTATACAGAGGTAGGGAACATTCCCAGGGCTACAAAGCAGAGTGGGGGAGAGTGGGGGAGGGGGAGGGAGGTTGGGGGATAATTGGGTGGGGACATGGGGTACAAAAGTAATTTCTGGTAATGGTATGCCCCCAGTATGAATCTGGCCCTCACATCATGAGCACAAGGGGTGACAATTAGCTTTGTATCTCATGAATATTCTTAATAATAAAAAATTATATCATTAGACCTAATTGGGGAAATAGATTCCAAAACAATAATAGTTGGGGACTTTAACACCCCACTTCCAGGAAAAGACAGATCATCCAGACAGAAAATTAACTAAAAAATATCAGAATTAATCTCTACTTTAGGCCAGTTGGACCTAATGGACATATTAGAACACTTCATCCAACAGGTGCATAATCCACATTCTTCTCAGAAGCACATGGATCATTCTCTAGAATAGACTATATGTTAGGTCACAAAACAAGCCTTCACAATTTTGTTGGACCACAAAAAAACAAAACTAGAAATCAACAACAAAAGGGACACTAGAAACTGTGCAAATACATGGAAATTAAACAACATACTCCTAAACAATGAATGGATCAAAGAAGAAATATAAAAGGAAATTAAAACATAAATCTTAAGATCGTTTTTTCCTATTTCTGTGAAGAATGTTGTCAGTATTTCATTAGGAATTGCATTGAATGTGTACATTGCTTTGGATAAAATGGACATTTTGATGATGTTAATTCTTCCAACCCAAGAACATGGGATATCTTTTCATTTATTTGTGTCCTCTTCAATTTTTCCCAATCACCAGAGACCCTGTATAGCTATAGCAATCTTGAACAAAAAGAACAAAGTTGGAGGCATCACACTTCCTGACTTCAAAATACACTATAAAGCTGTAGTAACCAAAACAGCATGGTACTAGCATACAAATAGAGAAACAGACCAATGGAACAGAATAGAGATCCCATAAATATACCCATGCAGTTATAGCCAACTGATTTTCAACAAAAGTGCTAAGAAAATACAGTGTAGAAAGGGCAGCCTCTTCAACAAATAGTGTTAGGAAAAGTCGATAGCCACATGCAAAAGACTGAAACTAGACCCTTTTCTCTCACCATACACAAAAATCAACTCAATATGGATTAAAGACCTAAATATAAAACCTGAAACTATGAAATTACTAGAAGAAAATGGGAAACACTACATGAAATGGTAGTAGGCAGCACCTTTTGAGTGAGACTACAAAGGCCCAGGAAACTAAAGCAAAAATACACATATAGAGCTACATCAAACTACAAAGCTTCTGCACAGCAAGGGACACTATCAACAAAGTAGACCAATAGAATAGAGAAAGTGTTTGTAAACTACACATCAGACAAGGGGCTCATACCCAGAATATATAAGGAACTCAAACTCAATAGCAAAACCCCCCTAAATAACCCAATTAAAAAATGGGCAAAGGACTTGAACAGACATTTCTCAAAAGATGACATACAAATAGACAACAGCCACATGAAAAAATGCTCAACATCACTAATCATCAGGGAAATGCAAATTAAAACCACAATGAGATATCATCTCACTCCATTTAGAATGGCTATTATCAACCAGACAGAAAATAACAAATGCTGACGAGGATGTGGAGAAAAGGGAACCCTCCTACATTGGTAGAGGGAATGTAAATTGGTACAGCCATTGTGGAAAAGAGTTCCTCAGAGAACTAAAAATAGATCTACCTCAAGACCCAGCTATCCCACTACTGGCTATGTACCCAAAGGAAATGAAATCAATATATCAAAAAGACACCTGCACTCCCATGTTTATCCCAACACTGTTCATAACAGCCAAGAGGTGAAATCAACCTAAATGCCCATCCATGGATTAATGGATTAAAAAACTGTGGTATATATACACAATGGAATACTATTCAGAAATAAAAAGATACGATATCCTGTAGTTTGCTGCAACAGGGATGGAACTGGAAACCACCATGTTAAGTGAAGTAAGGCAGGCACAGAAAGAAACATACTGCATGATATCACTCACATGTGGAATCTAAAAAAAAAAAAAGAAAAAAGAAAAAAAAATTAAAAAGTGGTTCTCATAGAAGTAGAGAGTAGAGTGATGGTTACCAGAGGCCAGAGGGGGAGGAGGTGGGGAAGCAGTAGACTAATGGGTTACAAAACTGTGCTATCTACCCTAAGTGAATCATTGTGCAGTATATGCGTGAATTGAAACAACACATTTTACCCCACAAATATAGGCAGTAAATGTTAAAATAAAAAGTAGTAAATTTAGGTTTTAATTTTATCAATCCTAGTAGTTTGCTGCTTGATACACCTTAAAATTCCACATGAGTGAGCAATGCTCCTATGACTGCTAACCAACAAGATAGGCAAAATTTTGTGTGAAAACAATAATTTCCAATAAAATTCATTTTTACTGATTCCTTCAGAGTGTTTTCTTTGTTTAAAAAAATACCTCCACAATATCTTTGCAATGCAGGATACTATAAACATTTTAAATCAGTTTAGTCACTCAGTTAGAAGACTAATTGTTCTGAATTGTCCAATTAAGCACATATGCTCAAATAGAGTTTTAATTCAGTCTCATAAGATGACACAGGCTTACTTCAAGTTGTGCATTCCAGCAAAGCAGATAAAATGTACAAGGTAGAAACAAAATGCACATCAGATTTGGGTTTGCTGGAAGAATTCGAGTAATAAATATAATTTTGAAGATTGTAGTACAGAGTAAACCTACATGAACATGATGTAAATAAAAGGACTCCCTCCTCAGTTTCTTTTGCTAAGAGTTCTTTTCTTGGGACTGTAAAGAAAAATGAGGACTTAATATTAGCTTTAATTTTGACCTCTGAAATTCCTGCACATGAACCTCCAGGACCCAGGAGAGCCGTTTGTGAAGGCTCTCCATATTGTTAGCACAAAACCCAAATCTACATTTTGTAGTAATCACCGTTAGCAAAATAAAAATATGTGAAAACAGTGCTCTCTGCTTGATGAATCTACATTTTGTAGTAATCATCGTTAGCAAAATAAAAATATGTGAAAACAGTGCTCTCTGCTTGATGAAAATTCTGTGCCCTCTGGTCTTATACTTTAAATATCTCAGTTTTATGTGTTTACAACACATGGAGACTATAAAATTGAAAAAAAAATCAATTTAAAAAACAGTGATCAAGAAACTCTCAATCTCCATTGCTGATTAACGCCAACAAAGACTAGATGGAGCTCATAAAAGCTGGCTGTGTTTATAGAGTTTTCCATCTTAATGAAGTAATGTAATGGTCAAGTCATTGTTCATACTTTATTTTGCTCTTACTATTAATATTAAATCATAAACTCTACTAATTTAGAATTAGACCTATGTGACCTAATAAACAACATTGATGGAATCTAAGGAAATTTAGGTCATCAAAGTGAGCTAAGAGGTTTTTTTCTTCTTCTGTAACACCATGAGAAATTGGATTAATTACCACTGAATGAAGATAAGATAGTAAAGCAGAATGACACAGAAGAGGAAAAAGCTGATCCCATACTACTAAACTCAAATAGAATATGCTATGAGAAATATTGATTCTAATTGCTCATCATGCCCTTATAACATTTTTAAAAATATAAATTTTTGTACCACAGCTTAAGTCACTATCTGTCAGGCTTATTCAATTGCCTCTATTGTCAGGTATGGCTATGTCACTCTTCATATGCAGCATTACTGAAAACTTACATGTAAATGGCATGTGTGTGCTCAGTATCATTTTCTCATAGACTCAGTACGTAATTTCAGATATATTTTTCTCCTTTGGAGTGGCAGGGAAGTGAATGCAGAACAAGATTTTATAAGTAAGAATTTTAATGTTTATTTCCAAGAGAATCATACCTTTATCAATTTCCTGTCTGTTGCATTTGATTCTTCTTGAATGCAGTGTATCAGTGGCAGGACATCCAAACGCATTTTCCACACTCACTGAAACTGAATAGTTTGATTTTCATGTATAGTTTTCAGTGATCCTGAATGCTTAAGCAGTGTTTTGTGTATGTGCATTTTAATTTTTTAAGTACAAGATATTTCAAACAAAGAAATAACTGAAACCTATAGGTACCATAGACACTAATGAGATGTTAATATTTTTCTACATTTGGTTCAATTTTATCTAGTTGAAGAACAAAGAAAAGAAAAAAACACTACAAATAAAACAGAAGCCCTTGCTGTCCCAACCCCTCTCCTTTCCTCCTTACTACTCAAATACACTATTTTGCACTTTATGTTTTCATTCAGTTGTACTGTTTTTGTACTTTTAGTATACATGAATATATTCATTACAACATACAATAGTATTTAGGGGTGTATAATTTTACACGAATGACATCATGCTTTGAATATACTAATAGTTTGCTTTTTCAGTCAACATTGTGTTTTCTGAGACTTATACATGTTGATTTAGGTAGACATAGTTCATTCATTTAACTTCTTTGTAATATTCTTTCCTGAATAAAGCAGTTGGTTTACCCATTCCCTTACTTAGGTTGTTTTCAACTCTTAGGTTATTTGCATGTGTTTGCTTTTACAAAAAGTGCTGAAATTAGCATGCCTTTCTATGTCTTCTTGTGCACATACGCGGGAGTTTCTTTAAGAAAGAAAGACTTCTGGAAATGCAGCTGCAAATTTTAGTCTGTATGCCAAATTCCTCAAACTGCAGCACCAAAGTTCTGTTCAAATTTCTCAACTAATTTATACTATCACAAGCAATATGTAGATCTGGTTTCCCAACACTTGGATTTATCGTACATTATTTTTTGCCAATCTAAAAAATGCTATTTTACTGCAGTTTCAATTCATATATCCCTAATGAAGTTCAACATCCTTTCAAAGATCCATTCACCGTTTATGCTCTCTTCCATGCATTGTCTTATCTTTTGCTTAGCTTTTTAGTTAGCTAGCTTATCTTTTTCTTTATATATATTCCAGATACTATTAAATAGTTATGAATTTTTGAAATATCTTCTCTATATTCATGATTGTTTCTTTCTTTTTTAGGGTAATTAATTTAAGAAATATTGGTACACCAAAATAAAGAGAAATAAATTTTCCCCCTAAAAGTCTTACACTTTTGTTTTTCATTCCAAGTCTCTAATTCAGCTAATAGTTTGCATAAAGTAGGAATATATTTGATATTACTTGTTTTTATATGGATAGCTGGTTGTCCCAGTAGGATTTACTAAATACATCATCCATTGTTCACTAATTAGTAATGTCAGTGCTGTCACATTTTAAAGACAGAATTATACATGGCTTGATTTGACTATCTGACCATCATTTTTTCTGTTAAACATTATTTACTACAGTTAGTTTCATATTATATTTTGATATTTAAGACAATGAGTAGACCATTGCCATTTTTCTTGGAAAAATTTCAACCATTGTAGATACCTCATAGTCTAATATAAATTTTAAGATCATTTATCATGCTCCATAAAAATGGTGAAAATTTAGATTTTTTAAAAACTATAAATAAGAAGAAATGTCTTTATGATAGTAAGTCTTCTTATTTATAAATAATATATCTCTTTAGTTAGGTCACCTTTTATGATTTCCAATAAAGATTTATAATTTTCTCATTAAAGTTCTTATCTCTGTGATGTTATGTCTATTCCTAGTACTTTGTTGCTGCTGATTGCTATATTTTCAACTTATATTTTTAAATTGTTTGCTGTTTACATACATGAATTAAACTCTTGATCATTCTCTGTGGATTCTCTTGGACTTTCAAATGTCTTGACAAATGAGGACAGTTTTGTTCCTTTTTTATTTATTTTTTTATTTTATTAATATTTTATTTTTTATATTCTCTGATGTTGTTGCAGAGCAGTTGGGAGGAAGAGGGAGAGGGGAAAGGGGAAGGAAATGGGATGGAAGAAGGTAGAAGGGGGAGGGGCAGGGTTGAGGCCTGTGGAACTCCCCACATTTCCTCCAGGGGGGCCCAAGGGTTTCCAGTGGTGGCTTGGTTTGCTGGGCTAGGTGCAGATGTCAGGGGGGTGTGGCAAAAGTTCTCACCTCCCACCACCCAGCTCAGGAACCCGGGGCACTTTCTGCAGTGGCTTGGTGGTCATCACTGGGCTGGCTGTGGCTGTGGGGGTGGCATGGCTGAGGCCCGAGGCCCCCCACCACCCTGGCTCAGGAGAGCCTGGAGCACTTCCTGCAGCAGCTTGGTGGTCGTCACTGGGCTGGTTGCTCATGTCAAGGGGGCATGACCGAGGCCCTCAGCTCCCCACCACCCCAGCTCAGGAGAGCCCAGGGTGCTTTTCAGTGGTCATCACTGGGGTGATTGCACGTGTTGGGGCTGTGTGGCTGAGGCCCTCGGCCCCCACCCTTGGGACTGGTTGTGAATGTCAAGGGCATGACTGAGGCCCCCGGCCCTCCCCCCTTTCTGGCTTGGTAGCCCAGGGGACTTCCAGTCCTTCTAGGTATTATAGGTGTTCTTTGGTGACATAAGACCTTTACTAGTTACTATCAAACTTTGTCTCTGGTTGTGGGTACTTTGTCTTTTCTTTCAGTTTTGTGTTGGATTATTTGCTGTTTCCCCCACTTAAACCCTGCACTGGAACTAATTTGTTGTCCTTTGCTTTCTTCTAAAATGGGGGAACTTCCTGTGAGAATCAGTACTTGAGCTCTGTGGTTGAGCTGAATTGCTACTTTTCTGGTGATTCCCTATGGAAGGCTTTTTGTGCAGCTCAGGTTTTAATGGTTGGCTTTATAGGTACTTCCGGAGCTGGTGAGATCTGGTGCACCTGGGTTGTGTAGAAACTCTGGTCTGGGCCTGAGTCTTTACATCAAACTGCACCCCATGCAATTCTATATCCCTGACCACTCTCCTCTGAGTGGTCCTGCACTGACTGCAGAGTAGATCAACTTTCCTTGCTCTTCCCCAGTGTTCCCCCAGTGGGCCCATTTCTCCTACTGCCTGTGCTCCAAACACTTTCTATGGGATGGGCCATGCACTGGTCCCTTGCAATAACTCACCAGCCTCTGAGTTTTTTTTCAGTTGTTGTGGCTCCTTGCTCCTATGTGGGTCCATGGGAACCCTATTAGTGGTCTTACTGGCCTGGCGGCCACCAAGGCCCTCTTCTCCCCTGCCGCCTCCAAGCGACTTCATCCAAAAGGCACAGCTGTGGCTTTTGCCAGCTCCTGCTCCATGCACTCAGCAGCTCCAGCCTGGAAGCAGCTGGGGCTTGAAACGGTCCGAGAGGTTTTTTCTTTCTCTCATCGTGACTTCTCCCACCTCCATGCACTCCATACGTCTCTCCTCCTCTTCCCCTGAGCTCTAGTGGCCCCAGCTTGGCTGTCATTACTTTTTTATGGTTGTAAACTGGTTGATTTGTGGGAGAGAGTGACGCTGGGGACCGTCTATTCCACCATCTTTACCAGAAGTTCAAAACCGACAGTTTTATTTCTTTCTAATCCTTATAAATTTGTTCATCTTGCATGCCTTATTGATTTAGCAGGGACTCCAGTATAATGATAAATATAAGATGACATTGAGATCTTGTTCCTGATTTAATACTTTATCATGAAGTATCTTGGTTCATGTAGTTAATATTTGGTGGCTAACTTTTTATCATACTAAATAGGGTCTCTTTATTCCCATTTGCTAAGAGTTTGTTTATAAATGGGCCCTGAGTTTATCAAATGATTTCACTGCACGTATTGAGATAATCACATGCTTAAAAACTGTTAATCTGTTATTGTATTAAATTACTCTAACACATGTATTAATGTTGTTACACTTGAATTTTTTTTTTTAAATCTTGTTTTATATAAGCATATTTTTGTTACATTTATTAATATTCAAGTTAAGATTTTTACATCTATGTTTACAAAAGATAAAGGTCTGACATTTTCTTTTATTACTGTCTTGACAAGTTATGTCAAGGTATAGCTTACCAAAACATAAAATAGTTAAGCAGCTGTCTTACTTTTTCTCCTCTTTAGAACAGAATGAACAAAACAGAAACATATTTGTGAAATTATCCTTTAAACATATTTATGATATGTGTTGTTTTTCTTTCATTTTTGATTTTGCTTTGATATTGCTGTTTTTGTGTTTTCTACCAATGCTTAGATAACTACTAATTTAATATCATTTATTCTAATAGGATTACTCTGATTTTCTATTTTTCTTGAATCTATTCTTTGAATGTATTTTTTGCTAAAATATTTACATGTTCAAATTATTGGCAAATGTTATTTATAATTGTGTGGTCTAATAATTGTCATTAAAGCTTCTTTCTCTTATTAATCTTCCAGAGATTTGTCTATTGTATTAGTTCATTTAAAATAATTAACTTTGGGTATTTTTTATTCTCATTTCTGTATTTTTTTATTGTCTTAAGAACATGAGATCTACCCTCTTGACAAATTTTTAAGTGCACAGTACAGTATTGTTAACTATAGGCAGAATATTACACAGCAGATCTTTAGAACCTACTCATCTTGCATAACTATATACCCCTTGAACAACTCTCCATTTTCTTTCCCCTCCCTCCAGCTCCCAATGAGGTAGCTAGTGCTTATTTTCTATTTTCAAATTTTCTGTTCTTTTTTTCCTTCTACTTTCTTTGGATGACTCTATTATGCTTTTTCCACCTGTGTAAAATGGAAGTTGTGCTAAGAGATTTTTAGTGTTTCTTCTCTTCTAATATATGCTTAAGGCTATTCCCTTATGATTGTGTTTTAGATAAATTCCACACATTTTGATTCATAGTGTTAGCATTATCATTCAGGTCTAAATATTTTCTAATTTCCATTGCCATTTCTTTTTGAAGTGTTCATGAGTTGTTTAGACATTTTTTTTTAATTCCCAAATATATGGAATTAAATATATTGCTGTTTTCTTTATTTAAAATTGTATTGCATTGTAGGCAGAAGCACGATCTGTATACCTCATTTTATGCCTAAATATGTTGTCATTTTTTTAAGTTTCATACATGTTTGAAAAAGTAAATATGCTTTAATTCTTGAGTACAGGTTTCTTTATGTGTCAACCTTGTAACTTGCTTGTTTTTATTGTGCTAAAATACACATAACACAAAATTTACCATCATAACCTTTTTTAAGTGTACGGTACAGTAATATTAAATACATTCATAATGTTGTATATAACTGCTTCTTATAGATCATATGTATACTTAATGTATATAGATACACAGTTATGAATATATAATGTGCATATATACATAATTTAATATAATAGACCTGAAAATTATATAAAGAAGTATGTTGAAATATACCATGATGATTGTACATTTGGTCTTTATTTTTTGGAAATCAGTCAATTTTGCTTCATATTTGGAGGTGATATAGTTGAATGCATACTAGTGAATTGCTCCTTTTATTATTTTGCTATAATTTTTTTAAGGATGTTTTTGGCTTTAAAGTCTATTTTTTAAATATTATTATAATGACATTAGCTTTTTTTTATATATATTTACCTCGAATATCATTTTCTATTTCTTTACCTTCATGTTTTTGTGACTGTATGTTTTAGGCAGCTCTCTTAGAAACCACATACAGATGGACTATTTTTTAATCCACTGTAAGAATTTTTGCCATTTAACTTGCAAATTTAGTCAATTTACTTTAGGTTTATTTCTATCATTCTAACTTTTTAACTTTTATTCTGAGATAATTGTAGATTCATGTGAAGCTTTAAGGTATGCCCTTCACTTAGTTTCCCCCAGCGGAAGCATAGCTACAGTACAATATCACAACTGGGCAATTGACACTGATACAAACCTTTGACTTCAGTTTTCATCAGTTTTACATGCATTTGCGTGGGCGTGTGTGTGTTTGTGTGTGTGTTTAGGTCTATGCAGTTTTATTACATGTGTGGATTTGTGTAACTGCCACCATAGTCAAATAAAAACAGTTTCACCACAAGGATTCCTCTTCTTAGTCACACCTGTCTCCGTTTGTACCCCCCTCCCTAATCCCTGGATGCCATTGATCTCTTCTCCATCTTTATCATTTTGTCATGTCAAGAATGTTATATAAGTGGACTCAGAGTATATGTGATTTTGAGACTGACCTTTTTCATTCAGCATAAATCCCTTGAGAACCTTGCAAGTCATTGCATGTATCAATAGTTGATTCTTTTTATCCATGGCATGAAGAGAAACTCTTATTCAAACAAAGGAAAACACGAAGCCCTTAGCAGTCACTGCTTTATAACAATTCTGTCTCCAGTTCTTTCCCTCCATTCTCTCTTAAAGCCAATTTCAATTTGGCCTTCTCCATAGTCCATCTACCCAATCTCCTCCTGTCAAAGTCATCAGTGACCTCCATGTTACTAAATACAGTGGTCATTTCTCAGGCTTTATCTTACTTAACCCACAAGCAGCATTTGACATAGGAGATCACTCCTTCCTTCTTAAAATACTTTCCTTATTTAGCCCCTAGGACATGACACTCTCCTAATTCTCTGTTCACTTCATTAACTACTTCTTTCCCCATCTCTGTATTTGTTTTCTATCTCTGCTATGTCACAAACAACTACAACTCCACAGTTTGAAGCAACACAAATTTATTGTCTTTTGGTTCTGGAGGTGAAAAATCCAAAATGGATTTCACTGATCTAATATCAAGGTGTCAAGCCTTCTTGAGGCTCCAGGGGAGAATCGATTTCCTTGCCTTTTGCAGCTTCTAGTTGCTGCTTGCATTTCTTGGCTTGTGACCCCCTACAGCAATCATTTCACTCCGACTGACCTCTGCTTCTGTCATGTCTTTCTCTGTGATTCTGATCCTCCTGCCTCTCTTATGAGTACTCTTCCGACTACATTGGGCCCACTTGGATAATTCAGGGCAATCTCTCAAAAACATATTCACAGGCTTTGAGAGATTAGGTTGTGGGCGTTTTGGGGAGATCATTACAGTAATTTAAATGACTCATATATGATATCTTGGTTTCTAAATTCCAAGTATATGCTGACGATGTTCAAATGTACATATCCAGCCTGGACTTCTCTACTGAACTCTAACTGCATATGTGACAATCTCCCTAGTAGCCAATGGGCTTCTCAAAATCCATATACCCCAAATGGCACTTCTCATTTATCTAGAATCCAAAAGTTTATTCTCTGAAAAGATTTCTCATCTTATTAATTTAAAATTTCATATTTACTTAGAACAAAACCCGTAGATTCTCCTTTGATGCCTATCTTTTTCTACAATCTATATCCAATTTATCAGAACATCCTATTGGTTCTATTTTCAAAACATATTCAGAAACAAATCATATTTTTTCACCCCCACCAGCAGACTCGTCCAAGTCACCATGATCTCTTGCCTGGATTGTTGTAATATCTTCCTAATCCATCTCTCTACTTGCATTCTTTCTGCCTGTGGTTTATTCTTAACTTAGCAACCTCAGGGAAAGTGTAAGTTAAATCATTTCACCTATAGTTACTCCCTCTCACTCTCGGAGAAAGCAAGCCAAGAAAATGTACAGAGGCCTGCAAAGCCCTGCATCATCTTCTGCTTGATTCCTACAGCCTCTCTTTTGGTACCTCTGTGACCTAACTTCTGTTCCTTCTCCGTGACTCCCTCTGTTTCTGCCCTACCAACCTTCTTTCCATTTCTTGAACACAACAGGCATGCCCTCCCTATAGAGATTTTGTTCTTTCTCCTTTCTTTTCCTGGCATGCTCTTCCCAAGATATTCCCTTGGCATGCTCTCTTCTCTCCTCTGGGTCTTTGTTTAAAGTTGATCTCAGTGAGGCTTCTCTGAACAAGTCATGGTCCCCACCTTAGCCCTAGCATTTCTATCCTTCTCTCCCGTTTTATTTGTCTCTGTAGCACTTATGCCGGTGTGATTTACTCAGAAGCCCTTTACTTCCACAGGCCCTTCCCAAGGCCCTGTATCTTATTTTCTGTTCTGTTTCTTAAAGACAGCCACCAACTTATTTAAGCTCCAGGTGCTACAAAACATGGATCTACTTTGCTTGTTTATTGTCTATCTCCCTCCATGAGTGCGAGCTCCATGAGGGCAGGAGTGTGTGTCATTTTGGATCACTGCTGCATCCACAGCACATAGAGGAGTATCTGGCACACACAGTACATGATAAATATTTGTGGAGTCAACAAATAAAATCAGAATCCACAAAGAAAAAGACTAATAGATATGACCCCATAAAAGAAATAACTTCCATATTTAAAAAATATATACCATAAGCAGAATTAAGTGGTAATCAGCAGTGTAGAAAAATGTTTGCCACAACTTTGATAGACAAAAGTTGAATGCCTTTCATAGACAAAACAACAATAACAAAACACAAAACAACAAAATCCATGCAAATGGACAAGGCAAATTTTAAGTATTCTATAGGAAAATATGTAAACAGTTATTCACCAGCTTTAGTGAAATGATGCCTTTCTGCCCTTGGAATAAAGATTCATGTAGTTTAGATGCAAGAAGCCAACAAGTGTTAATTAAATTATTTTTTGTCAGTACATTTGCTTTATTAATACTCTTATGTTGGCTCTACTCCAGTGTGTCTGGAGCAGACCAACAAGACACTGTGGGCTGCTCTTATAAAACAGAAGCAGTCACATGGTTTTAAACTTTGACTTTTTCAAGGATCACACAAGTGCATTTTCTCTTTGTTAATACAATAGTAACTTGAGGAGTATTTATTAATGTTGAATATGAAAATGATCACTTATGAATCACAAACCACAAAATCAGGAGGTTGCTTTTGTGCCACAGTCTTTAATTATAAGCAACATACATATACTTATCCTGATATAGGCCCTAATTCCAGTAAAATTAGTGATAGGCTTGTTTATTAATAGCAAATGTTCTTTAAACAAATACCTATAATAAGTAAACATTTTTAAACGGGCTATGTCTCCTGCTATGGAAGAACTTTTTCTTTTCATTTTTATTGTAAACATTTACTTAATTTTTTTCTGATTATAAAAATAATTCCTGTTCATTTTAACATAAATTAAAATATACACAGAAATATAAATAAGAAAAAGTTTTCCTTGTTCTCACCACATAAACAGTGTCTATTTTTGTATGTTTAAAGTATATTTTAGCAAAGCTTGGATCTTACTCTATATATTATTTTGATTCTTGCTTTTGTAATTCAATTTCACACTGTGAACATTTTCTCATGTCATTATATGTTGTTCAAAAATTTGAAAATTTATAGTTTTAATTTTATAAATGTACTGTATTTGATTTATTTGATAAAAATAATCATGTACCGATATTTTCATATAGACTTAAATGATACCAATTAAGGCTTAACACAATAGTCTGTGAGTAACCAGAACTGAATGTTTTATTGGAATGAACCCAGAGCTAAAAACCACTTTCATTAAATTGCTCTGCCTACTTTGCAAGGAGTCAGAATGCCTATAATGCATCAGCCCCTTGCCCTTCTCGGTGATTCTGGTTCAGGCTTGGATGACTATTTATCAGAGGTTATAAACTAGTCAGCCTCCCAAATACAGTGGGATTCCACGGCTCAGCCAACTGGCATCTTTTTCATGGAGTCACACACTTCTGGGCCTGGCCTCAAAGAGTCCATCTGAATGAACAAGACTATGTGTGAATTTTCTAAAACCTGGAAGATATCAACAAGCCAGCAGGCTTTCTAATGTCTTATGCATCTTAAAGCCCTTTTTAAAAAATAAGTAACTAATCTTATAGAAAAGCCAAGTTAACATATTAAGACACCAAACCTATAAATAATAAAATGTCAGTGACTTCCAGAAAGATCTGGAATTCCTAACACCTGGAACTGCAAAGCAATCATAATAGACAATGTCCTTAAAAGTCTCTCCTTGCTCCTAAGGAAGCACATTGCCCTCTCTTTACCGGGGTTCTGCTCCCTGGTTGACCTCAAACATTTAGAAAATAATGCTTTGGTTTGTAAACAAACACTTGGTCTGAGGAAAATACCACATTGTAAACTTAAAATGGTTGCAAGCACAAATTCAAAGCTTGAGAGTAGGAGTGTATTTGTTACAATTAAGGACTCCCAGCAAGGAGTGGAGAAACGTAAGAATATGGGTTTTTTTTAAGCTGTAGAAGGTAGTGATCTGATTGTTAAATTTGCATCTCTTGCTTTAAAGTCTGATTGTAGTGTCTTTGCATGTATAGTTCTAATTTTTTGGAAACAAACCAAGTCTTGGATCATTAGCTATTGAGAAGATTTTTCTTTTTGAAATACTTGCATTTATTTCATTCAGTGGTTCTTGTCTTGACTTCACCTTTCAGTTTTATGGCAGCTGAATAGATCAATTACCAAGAAAAAAAATTTTTTTTCTACCCTGTTAGTGTTCCTAACTCAGATGCTCATCATTTTATCAAATCTAATGCAAAAGGGACACTACCATTTTTAAAATAATATTTAAAATAAAATTTAATAAAATAAAATAAAATTTAAAATATTATTTTAAAATTAGATTTCTCATAAAGCTTAATCCAAAAGAGAAATCACTTTAAAGCTTTATGTTTTTTTTCCATTGTCCCTTATGAGTTTATTATTTTTAGAATAATATAATCATAGAAAATATAGTCACAGAATGGACAGATGTCCCAAATATATGATGATGTTTATATTTTTAAACATTTTGAATCAATTGAAGGTAATATTTAGATCCTAAATTATAACAGATTAGAATTCTTAAAAATGTCTGTATTGAATCTCTGAATTCTTAGCCCTCACATATAAGTCGTGTTAGCCAAATACAACAAACTGTTCAGAAAATGACCCTTTTCTACAAATATTTGTCTTAATGTACTTGTCTGTAAAGACTAATCTTGCCCACCAAATTTCTTAGCTAAGGGATATTTATTGATATTTTGAATACTAGGGATCTGAGAGAATGAGATTCTACTTCACATAGACTCAATAAAGGACAAACGTAGTAGTTACACTCCTATAATTGAAACTTACGCCACTCATGCCTAAAAAAATACAGTTTATCTAGCAGTCAACAGATAAAATTACTCAATGTCTAAATAGGATATCCATATATAAAACGTGGATCTGCTAAGAAAGACAGCAGTTACAGTGCAATAAGAGTATTCTGTGTGGGGCCGATGTAGTGGACAATTACTGCTGCATCTTCTCACAACGCCCTGAGCCAGACACCTTGGTCCTGCTTCTCCAGGGCACTTTCCACCTTCTCACTCTGCTGTCTGACCTTTATGGACCATCCATAGACTCCTGTGCCCTTGGGGGGTTTTGGCCAATGGTGAGGTCAGACAGGATATGGGAGGGAAGGTATGGGGTCGGGGTGTATATTTCCCAGTTCCCTCCCTTGGGCTGCTATGTCCTCACACAGAAGGTCTCCTTAAGGCAGCCTGAGCTACCCAACTCTCTCCTTCTGGGCTCTGGTAAACTCTGCCTCCTCTCATCTTTAACAGTCTACAGGTGCGGTTAGCCCCAGGTTTGTGTGTGATCCCTTATGGTGCTCCTACAACTACCCACATTTTTGTAATTAGTCACTTTTTATAGAAAGCTTTCTTAAATTATCCTAATTTGTCTGGGCCATGTGTTTTCTGTTGAGGCCCTGACTGTTATGCCTCCTTTTGAAGAACTACCCTTGTCCTGGAAAATATCCTCACCCCACTCCCCAATTAGTACATGAAGTCACCCACTGCCACAGTTAACTGGGTGCAGAACAAACACCAGAGACCTAAGATAAAGAGTCCCTCCTTAGAAATCTGAAAATGAAGGTAAGAAATTACAACCCAGTGTGACTGTTCTTTGAACAGACCCCAAGCTTTTAGTGGACAAAATGAGAACTCAGCCCTTATAGAAAGAGAAGAAAGCCAATGTGTAGAGGAGAGGTGCAGGATCTTTACAGTTTGCAAATTCCTGATTCCAGTTGTACCTGAGGCCCAGTTTTAATCTCGTCCTTGGCTTCTGAGAGACAGGCTGATGTACACTCACCATTCCCTGCCTTTAACTTCATCTAGTTTGCCGTGGGCTTGTGCTTCTTGGAACAAAAGAGCCCACATACAGCCAGTGCTGCGCTTAATGCTTAAACATTAAATTCTCATTTGTGGCTCCTGATGTCACAAAAGCCCTGAAGGAAAGATAACAGTATTTTCTTTTTACAGGGTGAGGTTGTAAACTGAGGCTCAAAGAAATAAAGTAACATATTTAAAATCACACAACTAATAAGTGACAGAGCTGAGATATGAACCTGAAATGACAAATCCTAAGTTTTTTCTAACCCAAGCTACACTGAATAAATTTTTTATAGCAAAATTTTATTGGGTTTGGAAGGGTAAAAGTATGTAATTCTATCACATTTATCTAGAAGATGAATTAATTTTCTAATATGCAAATCTATCGTGCCACTCTCTTTCCTGCATAAGAATGCTTCAGTGGCTATTACTATTGCTCCAGCATCAGTTAGAAGGACGAGCATGTTCCAGCCCCTGCTAGCCCCTACAGCTTCATCTTATGCTGCTAACCCCTTGAACTCATATACTCCAGCCAACCTGAAGTGATTTTAGTTCTTTAAAAGCACCATGAGCTCCCCCATTGTCGCACCTTCATGCATACATTTCTGGGTAACTTCTGATCTCATCTTAACTATTATTTCCTAAAGGAATGAATTCCCCCTCCCATCCCTCACCATGTCTGGGTCAGGCACCATTCCTGTGTGCACCCATAGTCCCCTTAGCTTCCCAGGTCAGATGCTTAATTCACTGAAATGTGTCCTAAGCTCTTTGTGGGGTCATATTGCCCTGTTGGATCACCTGTAATGAGCCTTCTGCCTGGCATGGAACAAGTATTCAATAAATACTTGTTGAATAAATTAATTTATTGTATTACTCTTCAAATGAATTACTCTTCTATTTAAAAAAAAAGTATATTAAAATATTTTTCAAACTCTAGAATTCAAAATATCTCGAGGGCTAACACTATATAATCAATATATGCATTGAACTTTAATTACAAGCTTTACAGGTTTTGTCTCCTATGTCTTCCTCTTTTTCTCCTTCTCTGAGTTTTTTTGTTTGTTTTTTATCAATTGTTTGAATGAGTGATTTTGTCCTGCAAAACAAAAAATTTTTAAACTCATTGCATGTTTGAAAAGGCCTCATTTGTACCCTTACTTTTGAATACTGTTTATGTGAGATGGAATTCTAGGTTGTAAAGCATTTCCATTCAGAACTTTGAGGACTTAGTCTTATTTTGTCTCCAAAGCTATATATGAGACTGACACTGGTCTGATTCTCATTTTTGTAAATAATATATTGCTTTCCTGTAGAAACCTTTAGGATTTTTTTTCCTTTCTCCTTGAAGTTCATAACGTTTACCAAGATGTGTCCAGGTTTGGAACATTTCCTTTATACACACTTGGCAGGTTGCGTGACCTTCACATCTGAAGGTATTTGTGTGTGTGTTTTCAGTTCAAGAAAATGTTTTTCTACTATTTATTTGCTTTTTCAATTTATGTTCTTAATCTTTCTCCTATACTCTTTTTTCAATCTGTACTCTGGGAAATTTCCTTAACTTTTTCTTTCTGATCACTAGTACTCTTCTGTTCTATCCATTCTATTATTTAGATTTTCTTGTGTTTTATTTCAGTAATTATGTGTTTAATTTGTTTGCATACCCTCTTGCTCTCTGATTACCTGATTTTCAAGGCAGTTGGTTCTTGTGTTTATGAATGCAATATCTCCTTGAATTTCTCTGAATTTGCTAATTTTAGAAAATTATCTTTTACTTTTTTGTGTTTTTTTGTATTGTGGTTAATTGACTTGTTTACTATGGTCTTTTTCAGGCTGTTAGTTCCAAATATTTTATGATTTGGGGTTGTTGATAAATATTTTAAATGAAATGATAGGCTGATTAGTTTAGTTAATTATATGAGATTTTCTAGCATTTGTTTATATCTTTTTCACAAAAGGCCTGTCTCTAGGGAAAAAGTGACCACCTCTGGGCTTTGTGGGTAAATGGAAATCAAAATAGCCCTGAATAGTAATTAAATTAAATTAAATATGTTTTCTGTTTTAATTGCTCTTACTCTTTAAGAGAATTTAGAAGATTTAGAGCATTTAAAAGATTAGACTTAGGGCAGGCAGCTAGCTCAGTTGGTTGTGAGTGCAACTTTATAACACCAAAGTCACAGGTTTGGAACTCCATACTGGCCAGCTGTCCTCCCTTCCCCCAAAAAAGATCAGTCTTATGCTTCAATTTAAATATGTGAGTTATTGGTTCAGACTTACAGTTTCAGGTTGAGAAATATAGGAATGTTTGACCATGTGTGAAACAATACTGGAATATTTAAGAGATTTAAACTGTTTAATTACTAAGACATGTATAAGTTCAATTTATTAGATTTACAGGATATATTTTGGTATTTGAAAAGGTCTGCTTGCTAGACAGAGTATGTAAGGAAAAAACTGAATATAGTAAATTTATAAATGCAGTTTAAAGTGCTTAAGAGAATTGAATTAACCAAGGTGTAAAATCTTCGTTAAAAGTGGTATTAAAATTTGCTATATTAATAAACTTGTAAATAAATAAAATTATAAGATTCGTAATTTGGACTTTGAAGTTTAAGGAAGAACTAGGATTTAATTTAAAATGTAATAATTTTTTTAAAAGAGAAGAAACCTCTGAGTAATCTTTTCTGTGCACAAAAGCCACACTCAAGGATGTCAAACTTGCTTTGAAATTCCCCAAATTACACGGGAAATTCTTTTATGTTCCTTTCTATTCTAATACTACTTATGCGATTGGGGAAAATGTTATGTTAGGGTGCCTGGTTCATGTGCTGCTTGTAACCTTTTCCTTCTAGTAACTTTTCTTCCTACTTCAGGGATCAGAAGGGAAGTACTAGTTCTGCTGGTTTACATAATCTTCCTCACACCTGAAACTTATGCAGTACTCTGGAACACTGGTGAGTGGATCTTTGCTTACTGGTTTGCATCTAACATTCACTTAGCTCCCAGGAGCAACTCCAAGTTTTAAGGTCTGAGTTGGGGGAAAGTTGGACTGTAAAAGGTCTATGCAGGTTAGCTAATATTATATACCAACTTGTCCTGGAAGCATAATTAGCATGTCCTGGGGTTCATCAGCTTGTAATAGCAGTAAAATCACATTTATATTAGTCCTTCAAAATCTTATGTTTTACTCATCTTCTGTCTGACCAGCAGAAATTTTAATATTTCTTAAGGTTTCATTTTCAACTGTTTCTGAGAATCCATGCCTATAAATCATTGATAGTCACTCTCAGTGCTCATCAAGAGAGTAGGAATTTAGTTATCTTCCCTGAGGTTGGACTCCGAAACAATAGTTTCAGTGAGAATTGCATGGGAAATAGCTCCGCACTAGCCAACTGCTGAGGACAGCCCTGCAGGCTCTTTCAAAGTGAAGGAGAATATTCCCTTCCCCTGTGCTATGCTTAGTCAAGAAGTATCTTTTGACCAAGCTGCACATGCCCCCAAATGTTACAGGGTACCTACGATGCAAAAGCACATGACATCACATATTCATGTGCAAACACACACGCATATGCCATTTCCCCTAGGATGCACTACCACAGTCAAAGGAAGTCCTTACACGGAATAGGGAACCTCAGTTCCCTTCCAATCCTTAAGCTTTGCCTCCCAGTCTCCACATAGGTTCAGACTCCTTCTTACGTAGAAACTCCATTGTCCTCTTGCAATTTGTAAACAGTCAGCATTCACTCCCATCCAGCACATGTATTTTTTCATATATAAAATTTATCAGTCTCATGTGTAACCTACTGGATACAAAACAGAAGGGAAGGGCAACAAACTCTGTCCACCAGTAGTATGCGAACACCAAAATCCAGCCTATGTCTTGCAGGAAATGTGACACCTATCTCACCCAGAGCCAACAGAGGCTTGGTCCCAGAAGCCCATCCCGCAGCTAAAATGAGCATCGCACATATGCGTGAATATTTTTATAAAACATTTCATTTCATTTTTCCATGGGACAATTAATTCTCATCTTTAAAACTGCGAACTAAAATTGTTTAATACCTTAGCACTTAACCAGTTTTATTTCCTGAATTTATTTTTAAATATGCATACTTCTATATATTTACTAACCAATAAGTTTTTTTTAATAGTCACAAATACCAAAGACATAAGAGTTATAGATATTGGTCTGGAAATGGTATTTATCACATAATTGCAAAAAATTGATCATTCTTCTCTGGGTTCCAAATTTATTATCAGAGAGAAATGATGTGGAATAATATAATTTTACTTAATAATAGTAGCAAATTGGGAAATACATTTTCTAGATTTTGTTTCAAACAGTAAGAGTATTCCTCTTGAAAAAAATCACAAGTAGGTGAAATTAGAAAGCTTCTATGTGCAAGGAACAGGAAATATAACTTGCCTAACAAATAAGGATACTGATTGTACATGACAAAAAGTCCAGAGGCAGGGCAGGCTTTGGGGTTAGTTGATTGATGGTTCATGTTGTTAAGATCCCTGGTTTATTTACTATTTCTGCTCTCACACACATTGACTTCATCCTGAGGCTAATTACCCTCACTTTTATAAGACGACTGCCAGCAACAACTGGAGTTACATGTGTCTTAGTTCAGGAAAAACAGTAGAGAGAAAATCTTCTTTCAAAAACCTTGAATAATAGACTATCAGCCAGCTTGGACCAATTTATGTCACCAGCCCACCCCTGGATTAATGCAAGCCACCAGGGTTATCTCATGCTCCAATTAGCCTAAATCAGGGTTTATTATAACTTCCCTAATGAAAGGAAAGATATGCAGTGTTTGGTAGAAACACAAATTTCTGAGACTCTAACCCACACCTAATGAATCAGAATTTTCAGAGGAGTCTAATAATCTATACACTTAATAAGCTTCTCAGGTGAGTCTTATAATCAGTGGAAACTTGGGAATCCTGTACTAGGATCAGAGTCTAAAACTGGAGTTGGAATGAGGGCACCTCCTCTGATCATACAGGGGAAGCATGGATCCCTCAATAAATTGGGGTTCTGCTACAATGGAAGAAGACAGAATAGATACTGGATACCAACCGGCAGTAACAACTACAGCAGCAGATTTTCTTAGTTGTTCAGTCTCAGCTCTTCGCCCTTAGTGATATCTTTCCTGCTCTGCCTTCATAGACATTCCCTCCCTCCGTACAGCAAAGCATGCATCTTTCATACCCAACTCCAATTATAAGTGCAAAACTGGTGCCACCTATTTAGAATATTGGCACCTAAGGATCATCGCTGGGTGAGAGAAATTTCCCCTCCGTACAGCAAAGCATGCATCTTTCATACCCAACTCCAATTATAAGTGCAAAACTGGTACCACCTATTTAGAATATTGGCACCTAAGGATCATTGCTGGGTGAGAGAAATTTTGGGGGGCCATCCCCCACACTCTGAACATAGCTTGTGGCTGGCTCTTAGGTTGTGGCCTACTTGGCCCTCATAGAGGCCAGCTCACCTGGTGACATAAAATCCTACCATAGAGAGCTCTTACAGATTTGTAGTCATTCTTCCCATGGTCTTCATTAAGTCATGGAGCATAGCATGTTGTCCCTAATAAAATAATTAGAAAATGATAATTCAGCTAAGGTTGAACATATATCATGTGTAAAATACATAGATTGGAACATACACCCAGGAGACCCAAGATCCCATGGCTAGAAATGAGAAACAACCTTTTGCTCTTTGACACTAAAAATTTTAAGGCATTTTTCATTAGAGCAGATGCGGTTATAGTGACATTGGTTGGATATTTTATATATAATTAAGGGTAAGCTTATAGAAGAAACAATCATTAATCCTGTGATTACTTTCTAAATGTGGATCAGGAGATGAAAATGGGTGACAAAACCAACCCCTAATGCACTCTTCTGCCATCCATGCCATAGCTTGCCATCATTTCACATCAGTATGCCCGTCATACTCACACCAACACATGCCACAGTTGGAAACAACTTCCTTTGCCTTAT
>NW_007728140.1:98574-101845 GCF_000696425.1 Galeopterus variegatus | reverse complement strand
ACACCAACACATGCCACAGTTGGAAACAACTTCCTTTGCCTTATTCGTTGTGAGGAGCCTCCCTAACCTGCCAACTAAATTGCAGCCAGATGAACACAAAGGGCTGGCAAAGATCAATAAGAAATAAGAATCAAATGTTCCTAATAAACTGAAGTCCTCTTCACATGTTCCATAAAAGGACAAGAAATCACCCAGCCTTTCCGTGAAAATTGCCACTTGACCCAGAGGAATAGCTTCATGTTTAATATCTATGGACAGAAGCATCTGTTTTATTATCCTTTGCTATGTGGCTTTTGCATGATTCACTGTATTCATCCTGTACAAAATTAACTCTCTGGCTGAGGCTCCAAACCACTCACATGGAAATATTTTCTTATATATGCTTATAGATATTATGCTGAGCAGAAAAAACATTGTAATGTATGTTTGCAGAATTAAAAAAATGAGTCAATGTGTAATTGAGGACACTTTCTCTAATTAATCCCATGTTTTCACACAATACTTGACCAGCCCTTTCCTGCAATAAATTTTTGCACATTGTAATGTATGTTTGCAGAATTAAAAAAATGAGTCAATGTGTAATTGAGGACACTTCCTCTAATTAATCCCATGTTTTCACACAATACTTGACCAGCCCTTTCCTGCAATAAATTTTTGTGAATCAAACTAAGTATATTCTATCCACCTCTCGCCCCAACTTATTTATCTTCCTTTCCCTGTTAATAGGTGAACAACATGGTAGAATTTTGTGTTTTAAATTTTCCTAGAATAAAAACTTGATTTGGACACAGATTTTTGTCTATTTTGTTTGCTGCATATCTCCTGTGACTAAAGAGGACCCAGTGCAAAACAGGAGTCAAAATATATAGAATGACGCTAATCAATTCTATCTCTTATCCAACTCTGTCATCGCTTTAGTGTAGTAATGGTCTATTACAGGAGTCACCAAACTACATCCAACATGGTCCAAATCCAGCCTGCTGCCTAATTTTGTACATAAAGTGGTATGAAAACAGAGCCACACCCATCTGTTTATATACTATTTATGGCCACTTTCTCACTCCATCATCAGAACTGAATGTTGTGACAAAGACCATCTGGACTGCAAAGCCTAAAATATTTACTATCTTGCCCTTTATGGAAAATGTTTGCTGAGCCCTGGTCAACTGCAATAGTTTATAAGTTAATCTCCCTTTACACAGTAACACTACCTCTCTTCCTATACACACTCTCCCACCCCATCCTGCTCTTCTCTAGCCCCAAAGAAATCATTCTAAAATACAAATATAATCTTGTCAATTCCCTGACTTCTTCCCTGAGATATTTATCAGCTGACCATCTTTTGAAATGCATATATAAGGTTTTCTCAATCTTAAGTGAAAAAAATTTTTTTTCACAATGAAGCTTCAAGCCTACCCTCCCGTATGCTCATAAACATATATCTCCAACCATATCATAATGATATGTTATATCTATGTAGAAATTCTTGAGTTGGTACTGCTAGGACAAGGAAAGTATTAGAAGGATAAAAAGGAAAGAGATGTAAGAGAGAATTTCTGTAAATAAGAAGTAAGAAACAGAGTGGGAAGGGTATGTAAATAGAATATCCCTAGAGTTCCATGTGTCAAAGTCTGAGGCATCCATGTGAAAAGGTCACAGTGGGTAGATTAGGAATATCACCTGATCTGTCACTTCAACTTTCCCTCTCTATTCTGTATAATTTTGACCCCATATGATAGCCAGAATTCTAAGATGACCCCCAAAATATTGACCCCCTTGTGTCCACACCTTGTGTGATCCCTTGCCTTGAGTGTGGGTGGAGCCTGTGAATATGATGGAATAGTTGCTCTCTTGACTAAGTTATGTTGTGTGGCAGAGGTGATAGGATAGTCACTTTGTGATTACCTTACAACTACATAAGTTTCTTTCATAGTAGACTGGACAGAAATTTGAAATATGAGAGCACTTGAGAAGGAGCCCCATGGCAAGGACCCAAAAGCGGCTTCTAGGATTTGAGAGTGGTCCCTGGCTGACAGCCAGCAAGACAACAGAGACCTCAGTAATACGACTGCAAGGAAATTAGTTGTGCCAACAAACTGAGGGAGCTTGAAAGTGGATATTTCCCCACTTGAGCCTTCAGATGAGGATGCAGATGGCCAACACATTCAATCCAGCCTTGTGATATCCTGAGGTGAGGATACAACTGAAATATGCCAGAATCCTGACCCGTGGAACTTATGATATAACATATTTGTGTCGTTCTAAGCCTCTAAGTTTGTGGTAATTTATTATGCATCAATAGAAAAGTAATACATCCTATTACTTGAAAAGAAGAATTGTTTATCCATTTCTTTAGCGTTGGAAAGACATATTTATTTGAAACAGCAGTACCTATCTTTCTGCCCATTGCAATTGGAACATCCTCTTACAGTCCCCAGGTTGCCAAGTGCCAAACCCTTTATGATGAGAATATCTGAAGAGAGAAGTTCATGGCTAGGTACTATAAGTGTAGAGCCATCAATTGGTGTTTTGAGCCAGGGAAGTGAGGATGGATTAGCATTTGCATAGCCTGTGTTTTTATTCTGCATTCCTGAGTTCAAGTTTTCTTCAGAGTCAACTGGACAATTAAGCAAGGGGTTTAGATTTTGAATGAGCCCAATTTAGATCCTTGTAATGCCAAGTTTTAAAATGGTATTAAGTAAAATTGTAAAACCTACAAGAGAAAGAATATTCTGACCCTAAAGGATAAATTTAGAGATTGTTTTTATCAGTTAGAAAAACATAGGTTATATTGTAGAAATAATCTCCAAATCATAGAGGTTTACAAAATGGAAGTTTAACTCTTGCTCAAAGCCTATGTCCATCAAGGTTTAATTGAAGTTCTGCTCTGAAGGCTCCATTTCTCTGTTTTCACATTTTCTAAGACAGAGCAAAGTGAATTTGGCAAATTATGCACTGACTCTTGAATCTCCTGCTTGTAACTGACTCACATAACTTCTGGCCACATTTCATTGTCTAAAACAAGTCATGTACCCTGTATTGGTAAGGGTTCTCCAGAGAAAAAAGAACAAAAAGAACGTGTGTGTGTGTGTGTGTGTGTGTGTGTGTGTGTGTGTGTGTGTGTGTGTGTGGAGAGACAGAGAGGGAGGACACATGTGCAAGAGAAATTGATTTTAAGAAATTGGCTCATGTAATTGTGAAGGTGGGCAGGCCTAAAATCTGCTACATAGGCTGGCAGGCTGGAGACCCAGAGAAGAGCTGATATTGAAGC
>NW_007728140.1:94994-98234 GCF_000696425.1 Galeopterus variegatus | reverse complement strand
GTGTGTGTGTGTGTGTGTGTGTGTGTGTGTGTGTGTGTGTGTGTGTGTGTGTGGAGAGACAGAGAGGGAGGACACATGTGCAAGAGAAATTGATTTTAAGAAATTGGCTCATGTAATTGTGAAGGTGGGCAGGCCTAAAATCTGCTACATAGGCTGGCAGGCTGGAGACCCAGAGAAGAGCTGATATTGAAGCTCTAGTCCAAAGACAGTCTGCTGGCAGAATTCCATCTTCCTTTGGCAAACTCGGTCTTTTTCTCTTAAATGATAGTATAAGGCCCACCCACATTATGGAGGGATACCTACCTTACTCAAAGTCTTCTGACTTAAATGTTAATCTTTTCTGAAATATACTATCACAGAAAGATCTAGAATAATGTTTGACCAAATATCTGGGTACTGTAATCTAGTCAAGTTGACACATAAAAATTAACATCACATCGTCATACATAACCTCTAAGGAAGCAAAGAAATGCCATGCCAATACATAGGTTTGGAAGGCAGAGAGCCAGAAATATTTGGTGAACAGCAGTAAAGCAAACTGAAACAAGACAAAGAAACTAGAGAGATCCATTTTGCCATGGAATCTATTTCCATGAACAAGATAAAAAACTCAGAGACAGCTGAGTCTGTTGTTGGGACTACAAAATAAAGTAGGATTAAATGTTTAATGAAAAGCTGAAGAGGTTTTGGCATACTGTGTAAACATCGAGCCACCAAGGTCAGATGCAGCTCTGAACTTTAGAAAAATCTGGCTGTCTTCTTCTATTCAGCTGCTATGACAAAATACCTTAGATTGGGTGATTTAGAAACAACAGAAATTTATTTCTTTATAGTTCCAGGGGCTAGGAAGTCCAAGATCGAGGTATCAGCAAATTCAGCGTCTGGTGAGAACTCACACTCCACTTCATGGTGTCTTTGCATAGCGAAACTGAGGAACAAGTTTCCTTGGGCCTCTTTTACAAGGGCACTAATCCCATTCCAGAGGGCTCTGCTCTTAAGACCTAGTCACGTTCTAGAGGCCTCACCTCTTGATACTATTGCACTGGGGATTAGGATTCAACATATGAATTTCAGGGGGGCACAATGACTTTGAGACCATAGCACCCCCACAAGGCTTGTTTGAAGATCTCAGGAGGGTGATTGAACTGTGGAGAAACTGTGCAAACACATTAGGATTCACAGAAGTATGTAATACTTTCACTCAGAGATTCCAAGGGTCTGCCTGCCTTCATAGTCAAATCAAAATGGATTAAAGACTGAAACATAAGAACTGAAACCATAAAACTACTAAAAGAAAATGGTAAACACTTCAGGAAGTAGGACTGGACAAAGACTTTATGAATATCACCCCCAAAGCACAGGCAGCAAAAGGAAAAATAAACAAATGGGATTGTATCAAACTAAAAAGCTTCTGCACATTAAAACAAACAGTTAACAGAGAGAAAAGATAACCTATGTAATGGGAGAAAATATTCATAAACTATGCATCTGACAAGGGATTAATGTCCAGAATACACAAGGAACTCAAATAACTTAGTAAGAAAAAAAAACAGCCCAATTTAAAAATGGGCAAAGGAGTTAAATAGGCATTTCTCAAAGGAAGATATACAAATGGCCAACAGACACATCAAAAAATGCTCAACATTACTAAACATCAGGGAAATGCAAATCAAAACCACACTGAGATATCATCTCACCCCAATTATTATCAAAAAGATGGAGAACAAATGCTGGCAAGGATGTGGAGAAAGGGGAACCCTCCTACACCGTTGATGGGACTGCAAAGTGGTGCAGCCATCACACAAAATGGTATGCACATTCCTCAAACAACTACTGATAGAACTGCCATATGATCCAGTAGTTCCACTGCTGGGTTTATACCCAAAGGAATGAAATCATTATGTTGAAGGGATACCTGCACTCTCCTATTTATTGCATCCCTGTTTACAATAGCCAAGTGTTGGAACCAACCTAAATGCTCATCTTTGGATGACTGGACAAGGAAAATGTGGTATATATATGCAGTGAAATACTACTCTAACATAAAAAAAAAATGAAATACTGCAGCAACATGGATGAACTTAGAGAAAATCACATTAAGTAAAATAAGCCAGGCATAAAAAGAGAAATACCACATGTCCTCACTCAGAAGTATGAGCTAAAAAATAAACATTTTTTTTTAAAGAAGAAAGATACGAAAATTACAATAATATGTTGAACTTTCAAAACCAGAAAACAGAACTGAGGTTACCACTGGTAGGAAAGGGGGAGGATAAGGGAGGATAAAGGAGGAACTGGTAAAGGGCCATGAAGAACAATTACATTGTATAATGGTGAATATAGTAATTATCCTAATTTGAACATCACATACTGCACACAGGTATTGATATTCAACTCTGTACCCCACAGATATGTACAATCAACTATGTTACAATATGAATAAATAAATAAATACATAAATAAAACAAAGTCATCAAAATGAAATCAAAACAAAGTGGCAGAAACAAATGCATTAACCAGAAGTTCAGCTGCCAGGATACTGAGTAGGGCATGGGGGTATATTTTATTTTTATTTATTAGATTTATTTATTTATTTAGCCATTTATTCATTTATGGGTGGCTGGTCAGTACAGTGAGGACTTACTTTAAATGAAAGTACCCATTGGTGAAAAATTTTCAAAAGCACATGTGTATAATACAGTTCTGCTATGCGTGTATATTCATTTTGGGGTATTACACCTACTGCAAACTCCTACTCTGTGTTATTACTTTGATCATGATGGGATAAACATAATATTGTATATTAAATTTAATACGTAATATTAAATAATTTAATATTTAACTTAAATATTAAATCTGCTCAGAAAACAAATAACTAGAAGGAGATCTTTATGTTGTTTCACATCATTTTGCTTTCTCATTGTCTCAGGAAAGAAGTGACTCTTTCAGGGATTACCTTTCATTTCTTCTCTTTCAAACATGTATTTTTACTTTTTAGGCTTCAGAATAACGTACCAGAGCCAAATGCTGTGATGTAATGATCAATACAATCATTTTTCTTATTCCTTTTTCAAGCCAGAATTTCTGTGACTGGATTATCTACAATAAAATGTTTGGAAGAGAGAAAGACGGGAGTTTAATTTTTAAAGTTTACCCAGCACTTCAAACCTGAGATTATTACTTAACATTTTATGTATATATATATATATATATATATTTTTTTTTTTTTTTTTTTTTTAA
>NW_007728140.1:90790-94016 GCF_000696425.1 Galeopterus variegatus | reverse complement strand
TAATTTAAAAATAAAGAGATTTTTTTATTTCTCCCCAGTGTATTTAAAAATCTGAAACAAAAATGTCTCTAAAGCAAAAATATCTCTAAGCTAGCAGCCCTTCAACTAGACTGAGTTTTGTTCTGGGTGGGATATTATTTGTTAAAATTTTTGGAAGAGTTGCTTTTGAAAATCAAGAGATACAAAGGTCCAGATTTCCGTCTTGCCTTTAAAAATTGAAAGATCATCTCATTTCTAAAGCTCACAAAACCCAGAGAAGTACATCAACTTGTTTTTGTCTTTTGTTTTTCTCAGTTGTGTTGCCTTTTCCTTGGGTTTTTTTGTTTGTTTGTTTTTAAGCTTATTTTGCCTATCTGGGTGTGGTGACTCTTTCAAGATTATACTTTTACTAGACCCTCTACAATACTCAGGACATACTAGATATTCAATAATTAATTGTTAGCTTGCTATCGGATATATTTTTAAGAGAGATCACAACAATGGAATAAAATCTAAATGTACCTCAAACTTGATATTCTGAAGTGAGAATAATTATAGACACCCTTCTGGGTCTCAGACCATCAAAACTCTCCAATGCTTGTGCCACCACTGGGGGCATAGTTTTTCCTCTGGTTGCCTCTGAGCATTCCCCAGAAAACCAACAGCAAAACAGGAAAGAAAAAATACAATGAAAAGGGAAAGAGAAGGGAATAGGTTCAAGCAGTATAAAATGCTAGACATTATTACTTAATTTTATCCTAACCAAAAAAATCCTGCAAAGTATATAGTACCTAACCCTACTTCACAGGAAGAGTCTCAGAGTGGTTTCTGATCAAAGGCAAAGCACAAAATGGTTGCACACACAGTTATGCAGGTTAGTTCTCCCTGACTGGTAAGCCAGAGGGAAAGACAGGACAAGAGTAAAAGTTAGATGTATTTTGGAGGGCAGGTGTTATAAAACCAGTTTCCTCAGTACTTGGTGCTCTGAAGACATTCATTCTCCATCCCTGGTGCAGAAAATGCAAGGTATTTGTCCTCATAGGAAGAAAAAAAAAAGAAATCTTCTAGAGAATTTTGGGGAAGGCAAAATACTGCCTCTTCAGTAGACAGAAGAAATGTCTATTTCAAAACTATGTGAGGCAAGTATCATTGCCTTTAAATTCCCCCAGATTTGCTCATTCTCTTTAATGCAGTTCCCCACGTAACTACAAAGAGAACGACTTACAAATGAGCCACCTAACTAAAATTGCTCTTACTTCAAGTGAACTAGTTGAAGACTAATCTTCTGCTTCATGTAAGAGTTCACTGTGTTCCTGTTACATCAGAAGTGGATTTTCTGAACTCTATTTCTATATGTTAGGATGCAACTTACCTATTCTATCTTTATTTTCCCAAATCAAGTGTGGATTTCAAATAGATTAATTTTCCATTGAAATTTTTTTTTTTTAAATCTGCAAGAAAGTGGGCAACATGAATACTGGTGATCCATTTTATGTTTTTAGTTTGCAATGAACGGGCTGTTTCTCCCCTCAAGTTCTTCAAAGTCTATAGTCACACCTTACTCATTTTTTGTGTACCTCATAGTACCTAGGATATTGCCATGCCTAAATTGTATATGTAATGACTAGTTTTTTTTAAATTAATTTAAAAANTTTTTTTTTTTTTTTTTTTTTTTAACTAAAGCATTCAAGGCTTGGGTAAGAATGGAGGGCATAGCTTAAGTATGCAGGGTTATTGGCAAATTCAGCAATTGTTCAGAGGCCTCGATCTAAATGTATTTCGCTCACAAGCCTGGCCACTGATACTTCGGATAAAGTGCTATGTCCGATTAGAAGTGAAATTATATTAAGAAGGTGTAGAGAGGGGTGGGTAACATATTGACCTGGCCCCCATGCCTTGTTAGCAGTGATTAATTTAACAGTTTCCAAGCAGAGAGTGGAAGCTTACACCTTCCAGCTTCTCCTTGGGTTACTTTCACCACCTGGAGTGTTCTCCACTTGCCCAACTCAGGATCCCCCGTCCACTGCAAAGCCACCTTTCCCTATTCCAGCTTCCACTTGCATCTCATTTCTAAAGCTCACAAAACCCAGAGAAGTACATCAACTTGTTTTTGTCTTTTGTTTTTCTCAGTTGTGTTGCCTTTTCCTTGGGTTTTTTTGTTNGAGTTGCTTTTGAAAATCAAGAGATACAAAGGTCCAGATTTCCGTCTTGCCTTTAAAAATTTCCATTGAAAGATCTAGCAAGACTGGACTTTAATTTTAATATGGTGACAATCAGTTGGAGTGAGTGGTGATTGTCTCCTTTGAACAGGGACACCTTCTCCAATTTTCTGCAGTCCACAGCCCCCATTACCCTGCACTATCTTGCTTCACTCATTTGTATTACCTTAATCAAAGAATCTCTACTTCAAACAATAGTCCATTTCTTCATCACTTGAAAAACACAAAGTTTAAAAAATCCTATTTGCTTTCAACATTCCCCAGGTAGAGTCTTTAAGGGTGAAGATTTACAGAGAAATAGAAAGTCTTCAGATTTTATTTGGTCATGGTAATTAATCACCCACCTATTAGGTGACATAATCAGTTTCACAGTCACCAACTAAAATCTTATAAACAGAGAATTACACTATGAGAAAAACACTAGGGGGGCAGGGGGAGAGAAAAAAACTGATTAAGTTTCACACACACACTCTCTGTCTCTCTCTCTCACACACACACACACAAATACACACACACACACATACACACCCCACACACACAAATGTGCTTGGTAATTAACAAATAGAGAAACAGAAAAATGTTCTTTGCTATCTAAATTCTCCCATAATCTATCTTCAAAGTTCTCCTGGTATGAATTAAAAACTTGTGTCCCCAGATTCATACTTGTATCTTACCTTACTTTGCATATTAAACCACTTCCAGTCTTTTAATCCACCATACTACTTCAAGCAGTCCATCAAAATACATTCTGTATCTCTTTCCCATTGAGTGTTAATAGCTTTCTGTCTCACAAAGGCTTGAAGTTTATTTCATTTTTCTGCCACTCATCATAGGCTCTTAATAGATCTGGGACACAGCGTTCTGGTAATGCCCATAACCCACTGATATCACAGTGCCTCTTAACTGTGCCCTGGAGATTCTGCTGAACAATCAATCAAGGAGCTAATTTATTCTTAGGATATATGAAAAATTAAATTAAAAGATAATATGAATCCTTCCATGAACTTTTTTTTTTTTTTTTTTTTTTG